>NC_069504.1:31632548-31932548 GCF_027579735.1 Bombina bombina
ACACACTCACATGCATACACACATACAAACACACACATACGCACAAAACATATATACATAAACACACACTCACATGCACACACATATATACATCAACACAAACTCACATGCATACACACATACAAACACACACATACGCACAAAAACATATATACATAAACACACACTCACATACACACATATATACATCAACACACACTCACATGCATACACACATACAAACACACACATACGCACAAAACATATATACATAAACACACACTCACATACACACATATATACATCAACACACACTCACATGCATACACACATACAAACACACACATACGCACATAAACTCACACACAAACACATATATATATATATATATATATATAAACACACACTCACATACACACACATATATATATAAACACACACATACACACATACAAACACATACATACGCACAAAAACATATATATATAAACACACACTCACATGCACACACATATATATATAAACACACACATACACACATACAAACACATACATACGCACAAAAACATATATATATAAACACACACTCACATGCACACACATATATACATCAACACACACTCACATGCATACACACATACAAACACACACATACGCACATAAACTCACACACAAACACATATATATATATATATATATATATATATATATATATATATATATATATATATATAAACACACACTCACATACACACACATATATATATAAACACACACATACACACATACAAACACACACATACGCACAAAAACATATATATATAAACACACACTCACATGCACACACATATATACATCAACACACACTCACATGCATACACACATACAAACACACACATACGCACATAAACTCACACACAAACACATATATATATATATAAACACACACTCACATGCATACACACATACAAACACACACATACGCACATAAACTCACACACAAACACATATATATATATATATATATATATAAACACACACTCACATACACACACATATATATATAAACACACACATACACACATACAAACACATACATACGCACAAAAACATATATATATAAACACACACTCACATGCACACACACATACAAACACACACATACGCACATAAACTCACACACAAACACATATATATATATATATATATATAAACACACACTCACATGCACACACACATACAAACACACACATACGCACATAAACTCACACACAAACACATATATATATATATATATATATATATAAACACACACTCACATGCATACACACATACAAACACACACATACGCACATAAACTCACACACAAACACATATATATATATATATATATATATATAAACACACACTCACATGCATACATACACTCACACTCTCTAAAATATAAAATTAATACTGGGAAATACAAGGAAAGAAAGAAAATGACTACAGTGTTGCTTTGAATTACTGGTAAATAAAGCATTCTAAACAGGAACATAACCCTTTAATAGGACTTTCCATAAGCAGAAGGAACAGTGAAACACTGAGGGTCAGATTACAAGTGGAGCGTTGCTTAAAGCTCCCAGTCGAGTGTTAGCTGCGCCATGAAGTAATCTTTTTAAGGGTTTCAGGTTGCGCTTGTATTACAAGTTAAAAGTAAACAGTATTTGCTTGCATGCTAAGCTGACGAGCGTAAAAAGCTGAACTTTGAATATCACACACACAATTACCTGATCTCCCATAGAAGTCAATGGAGCAAAAAAAGTGTGGGGGGGAAACTAACACCTTATCACGCACAAACCCTATCAAATATTCTCAAGTGCACTAACCCGACATAGAAATATTCGGCTAGATTACGAGTTGTGCGTTAGGACCTGTTAACGCTGATTTTTTACCCTAACGCTGCTTTTTTACGCCCGCTGCTATTACGAGTCTTGAAGGTTTAGGGTCACCTCACACTTTCTTGGCCTTACCGCAAAACGACTTACGTAAACTTCGTAAAGTCTTTTCTCGATGGGACTTTAATAGCGCCGGTATTACCAGTCTGTCCTGGGAGGCCAAAAAGTGAGCGGTACACCCTACCCCGTCAAGAGTCCTAACGCATTTTAAAGTCAGTAGTTATGAGTTTTACACTACAACGCCGTAGCATAAAACTCATAACTAAAGTGCTAAAAAGTACACTAACACCCATAAACTACCTATTAACTCCTAAACCGAGGCCCTCCCACATTGCAAACACTATAATAAAATTATTAACCCCTAATCTGCCGCTCCGGACACCGCCGCCACCTACATTATATTTAATAACCAATAATAGGCCTTTACCAAATGTCACCGCAACCTACCTACACTTATTAACCCCTAATCTGCTGCCCCAAACGTCGCTGCCACTATACTAAATGTATTAACCCCTTAACCTAAATCTAACCCTAACCCTAACTTAAATATAATTGAAATAAATCTAAATAAAATTACTATCATTAACTACATTATTCCTATTTAAAACTAAATACTTACCTATAAAATAAACCCTAAGCTAGCTACAATATAACTAATAGTTACATTGTATCTAGTCAATCTTCAGGGGGTTAGTGTTAGGTTTTTTTTTTAAGGGTGTATTGGGTGGGTTTTATTTTTAGGTTAGGGACTAACTGCCCTTTTAAAGGCAATGCCCATCCAAATGCCCTTTTCAGGGCAATGGGGAGCGTAGGTTTTTTAGTTAGTATTTTATTTGGGGGGTTGGTTGTGTGGGTGGTGGGTTTTACTGTTGGGGGGTTGTTTGTATTTTTTTTTCAGGTAAAAGAGCTGATTACTTTGGGGCAGTGCCCTGCAAAGGCCCTTTTAAGGGCTATTGGTAGTTTAGTTTAGGCTAGGGGTTTTTTTATTTTAGGGGGGCTTTTTTATTTTGATAGGGCTATTAGATTAGGTGTAATTAGTTTAAATATCTTGTAATTTGTTTATTATTTTCTGTAATTTAGTGGAGGGGTTTATACTTTAGCTAATTTAATTTAATTGAGTTAATTATTGTTAATTCAGTTAATTTATTTAATTATAGTGTAGTGTTAGGTGTTAGTGTAACTTAGGTTAGGTTTTATTTTAAAGGTACTTTTGTATTTATTTTAGCTAGGTAGTTTATTAAATAGGTAATAACTATTTAGTAACTATTCTACCTAGTTAAAATAAATACAAACTTGCCTGTAAAATAAAAATAAACCCTAAGCTAGATATAATGTAACTATTAGTTATATTGTAGCTAGCTTAGGGTTTATTTTACAGGTAAGTATTTAGTTTTAAATAGGAATAATTTAGTTAATGATAGGAATTTTTAGATAGATTTCTTTTAATTATATTTAAGTTAGGGGTGGAAATAGTGGCAACGGTGTTAGTTTAAGCAAATATCAACCCCTTCATAATATAGTATGCTGAAATAATAGTAGATATATAATCTATTCAGTATTCATTATATACCAGTTAGTATCACTGGTGAAGTGTAGGAGAAGGGGGGTGCTGACTGTCTGATAGATATATAGGTACAAAAAAGAGAGAGAAGTTTGACAGTACCCAGCACTCACAAAACACTATATAGTAACAGTATGCATTGAAAACCGGATTGTGTCCAGAACTGGTTATTAAAATGTAACTTTTACTAATGATAGAATAAAATAAAATAAAAAAGGTTGGTAAATAGTACCAAATGTATAACATAAATATGTGAGACATACATTTAAAACTTAGATTAAGAAACAGATCAGGACTGTGTGTGTGAGACTTCAAATACAGAATTCCCTGGGTAATAGTTCAAATACACCGTAACCCTCAGGGCTCAGAGAATACACGGATTGCTCTAAAGCTAATCTAAAAAGGGGATTGACCCAAACAACATTACCTAATCTGAGCAATACTGGTATCTAGAGCAGGAGAGGAAACGGTTTATAAATGACTGATTAAGGAAGGCAATTGCCACATCAATATGAGCTTAGAAAAGTCCCAGGTAAACACAAATTAGCAAGTCTCATGCACACAGACAAGGCCTGATGTACATTTCGCCGCTAGCACGGCTTTCTCAGAGGCTAACCAGAGACAGGACCCCCAACCCGGTATTTGTATCGTCATTGACCAATAGAAATTGGTTCTAAGCTCACACCTCTAGATGCAGCCTATCACAAGAGGCTTAATGTAATTGGTTAAAGATTCATCACATGATCGTATCAAGCAGGTGTCAGGATAGTAACATGTTGAAACAATTTTGTGATATAAGGTATTAGATATTTGCTACATTGTTTCAAAATCAAGAATAGGTGTCAGGAGCATTGAAAGATGACTGCAACCGTTCCATCCCAACATGATTTGCTAAACTCGATTGTAATTTTCAATCATGCAGGTCTAGCTTACTCAGAATTGTCACTCCCACCTGGTCAAAGATTAATTCTATCCACCAATTGGATTCGAAAGTGTCTTACAATACAAAAATCTGCGTTTATTACCAATAACAGATTTTCATTCACACCTTTCAACACACATATAATGAGATTCATCCTTCCTATGTCACACATAGGAAAATCCTCAATTGTTGCATAAATCCTCTCCATGTATGTTGATAGAAAATTTGATTGCGTTTTTCAAAAACGATCATAAGAGAATGATGTCAACATCCTTCCTATATCACAAGAAGGTGAATACTCTATTGATGTAGAAAAATAAATAAATAAAACCTCTCCATGTATATTGATAGAAAATTTAAATTTATTTAAGTTTTAATTGCGTTTTTCAAAAAACGATCATGAGAGAATGATGTCAAAAATCATTCACAAATTGACTTAAATAAGACACACTCTTCTTATCTGTCAGAGCAAAGAGTAATGTTAACATGAATAAATATATTGACTCTATTGAGACGGAGTCTTCTTGTGTGTCCCTAGTAGATTAAGTGCATAAAATAGCTTGATATTAATAATCTATATGTAAGATTTATGAATAATATCACATAATGCGTATCACATTTCGAATAGCGAATCAAAAAACGGGGGGACATTGTTTGCAATATTTCAGCCAATATTATCACTATAGTGCAGATCCTGCTCATTAGTGGATTAACCAAATTTAATTGTGTTTTTCAACAAACGATAATAAAAGAATAATGTCAACACTAATCCACCAATTGACTTAAATTGAACATACTATTCTTATTTATAAAAGCAAAGAGTATTGTTTCTTATGCCTCTCCATGTATATTGATAGAAAGTTTAAATTTTAATTGTGTTTTTCAAAAAACGATCATGAGAGAATGATGTCAAAACTCATTCACAAATTGGCTTAAATCAGACACACTCTTCATATCTGTCAGAGCAAAGAGTAATGTTAACACAAATAAGTATACTGTATTGACTCTATTGAGACGGAGTCTTCTTGTGTGTCCCTAGTAGATTAAGTGCATAAAATAGCTTGATATCAAAAATCTGTATGTAAGATTTATGAATAATTTCACGTAATGCGTATCACATTTCAAATAGCAAACCAAAAAAGGGGGGACATTGTTTGCAATGTTTCAGCCAATATTATCACTATAGTGCAAATCCTGCCCATTAGTGGATTAACCAAATTTAATTGCGTTTTTCAACAAACGATAATAAGAGAATAATGTCAACACTAATCCACCAATTGACTTAAATTGAACACACTATTCTTATTTATAAAATTTATAAAATATATACATCCGTTTGGTTCCAGCACGTGTAGAAAATTCTCTTTCATCATGTATAAATATATACATGATGAAAGAGAATTTTCTACAAACGGATGCTTGGTTTCGCTAATGGTAGGACCAAAAATGTGGTCTACTGTTTACTGTGTGAATGTGGTTTGAGATATGTGGGTATTACCACCAGAGAACTACGCACCAGAATAGGTGAACATATCAATAGCATTAAAAATTGCATTACTGATATAGGTAAAAATAAAACACTCCGGTAGCAAGACATTACTTAAAGAAACATGGTCCTAGACCACGACTAAAAGTCTCTGTATTACAGGTTATAAAACCAGGCATAATAATCATTTGATACAGGCTGTAGATTGTAAACTTTATTTCACAAACTAGTAGTTTAAATACAAACTACTGGCAGAGAACCTAACCAACACTGGGTAAGAGTGCATATACTATACCGGCTAAACACTGAGCAGTGAGACTAACATTAGCTCCAATTGAACTGCGGTAGCCTGCAATCTGTATGTGTGCTGAAATTTGACAGCGTATGTGATCCAATCAGCTGCGTTAAACCCTTAATCCAACTAACGAATATTTGTCTTATATATCTGTAGACGAATGTTACGCTACAGATATGAGTTTATAACTAGCCTGTGTTTTTATTAATATTTTATATTATACAAAAATCCATTAGCTCCAGCTGAACTGTGATATTCTGCAATCTGTATGTGTGCTGAATTTTGACTTATTTTAGTGGGCACTGCTCCAATACACGGTACACAAGTGTTGCGCCAAACATATGTGCTTATAACAAGTGTGCTGAATTCTGACTTATTTTAGTGGGCACTGCTCCAATACACGGTACACAAGTGTTGCGCCAAACATATGAGGTTATAACAAGTGTGCTGAATTTTGACTTATTTTAGTGGGCACTGCTCCAATACACGGTACACAAGTGTTGCGCCAAACATATGAGCTTATAACAAGTGTGCTGAATTCTGACTTATATTAGTGGGCACTGCTCCAATACACGGTATACAAGTGTTCTGCCAAACATATGAGCTTATAACAAGTGTGCTGAATTCTGACTTATTTTAGTGGGCACTGCTCCAATACACGGTACACAAGTGTTGCGCCAAACATATGAGCTTATAACAAGTGTGCTGAATTCTGACTTATTTTAGTGGGCACTGCTCCAATACATGGTATACAAGTGTTGCGCCAAACATATGAGCTTATAACAAGTGTGCTGAATTCTGACTTATTTTAGTGGACACTGCTCCAATATACGGTATACAAGTGTTGTGCCAAACATATGAGCTTATAACAAGTGTGCTGAATTCTGACTTATTTTAGTGGGCACTGCTCCAATACATGGTATACAAGTGTTCTGCCAAACATATGAGCTTGTAACAAGTGTGCTGAATTCTGACTTATTTTAGCGGGCACTGCTCCAATACATGGTATACAAGTGTTGCGCCAAACATATGAGCTTGTAACAAGTGTGCTGAATTCTGACTTATTTTAGCGGGCACTGCTCTAATACATGGTATACAAGTGTTGCGCCAAACATATGAGCCTATAACAAACCTATGAAGTCATTTTAGCACTGCTTTAATACATGGTATACAAGTGGTACGCCAAACACAAGAGCCTATAACAAACCTATGAAGCTATTTTAGCACACCCAACTTGCGGGTTATAACAGAATGTTAAGAGCTTACAACTAATTTATGTGAATCACATCATTGGTCATTCCACGTATAAACGCAGAAGCCATTCAAAACAAGTGTGGGTGAAATAAACAATACACTACTGAATAGAAAAAGTGGCGGCTTCTACTTATGTGGAGTACCAAACTGGTATTCAAAGATCAACACCGAGGGTTAATCCCCCAGCCAAAAGAGTATTAATCTCTAACAGGGTGCATTGCACTCTCATTACCCTACTCCAATATACAGAGTATGTTACCCATAAGCAGATAGTATTGGGCTAAACCAGAATGTTAGAGCTGTACTGATATATGGTTAATCTGTAACATGCAGTGACACTTGTGTATAATATAATATATAATTTGATACTTCACTAACATTACTATTAGTAAATATTACAGAGTATCTTTCTTCTCTTTTTTTTATATATATACACAATAATTCAAATAAGACTTCTTGTTATGAGTCTGTATCAGCTTAAATAAATTTGATACAGTTAAACTAAATTAAAGTAGTCAACCAGCACAATATATGACCTACTTTACTATAATCTATCTAACGTGAACAGGTTAATTACTGATCCTCCAGCATCTGAGAGTGTTTTTAAATTAATTTCCAGCATTTTATATTAAATTTTGACACAATAAAAGTTATGTTTTAACGTTGAACACGCTTGCTCAATAGACTATCAGTAACTCTGATTTGCCTTAAGGAATTGTACTACTTATAGATGTACCCTACATTAACCCTTATGAGTGCTATATATGTAGTCTGTTGAGTTAGAGTTTCTCTCTACTTTAAGTTTCATATGTTGAATAACTACATAGCACCTTTCAAGTCAAAATATTTGTAAGGGAATAACTCCCACATATACTAATGGTGATAAGGGGTTAGTAGGGAATCCAAAATATTTAAGCTAAATTTGGCCAGTAGTGCCGTTGATACCCCCTCCTCCAGCAATAAGAGGAGGAGATATAGAACAAATGCTGCTCCAATCTGAATGCCATTGGATTTTTTGGCTTAATACCCTTACACCCAATTGGATTAACAAACAGGATGGATTTGCGGCATTCCTGTAAATGAACAATAGGTGACTTTTTATGTGCATATAGATCAATAATCCATGACAGAAGGAACAGTAACACTATTGTAATACCTCATATAGGGATAAACTACCATACTGGCACGAATGATAGTCCTATACTTGTAGCAGATGATGTTTGGGAAATTACAGTACAAAATAAATTATCATTATAACCACTGTAATAAGAGATACACTTTAGCATATTTCATCTTATGATTGCATAACAATACTCTTTGCTTTTATAAATAAGAATAGTATGTTCAATTTAAGTCAATTGGTGGATTAGTGTTGACATTATTCTCTTATTATCGTTTGTTGAAAAACGATAAATTAAATTTGGTTAATCCACTAATGGGCAGGATTTGCACTATAGTGATAATATTGGCTGAAACATTGCAAACAATGTCCCCCCTTTTTTGATTCGCTATTTGAAATGTGATACGCATTACGTGAAATTATTCATAAATCTTACATACAGATTTTTGATATCAAGCTATTTTATGCACTTAATCTACTAGGGACACACAAGAAGACTCCTTCTCAATAGAGTCAATACAGTATACTTATTCGTGTTAACATTACTCTTTGCTCTGACAGATATGAAGAGTGTGTCTGATTTAAGTCAATTTGTGAATGAGTTTTGACATCATTCTCCCATGATCGTTTTTTGAAAAACGCAATTAAAATTTAAACTTTCTATCAATATACATGGAGAGGCATAAGAAACAATACTCTTTGCTTTTATAAATAAGAATAGTATGTTCAATTTAAGTCAATTGGTGGATTAGTGTTGACATTATTCTTTTATTATCGTTTGTTGAAAAACGCAATTAAATTTGGTTAATCCACTAATGGGCAGGATCTGCACTATAGTGATAATATTGGCTGAAATATTGCAAACAATGTCCCCCCCTTTTTTGATTCGCTATTCGAAATGTGATACGCATTACGTGATATTATTCATAAATCTTACATATAGATTATTAATATCAAGCTATTTTATGCACTTAATCTACTAGGGACACACAAGAAGACTCCGTCTCAATAGAGTCAATATACTTATTCGTGTTAACATTACTCTTTGCTCTGACAGATAAGAAGAGTGTGTCTTATTTAAGTCAATTTGTGAATGATTTTTGACATCATTCTCTCATGATCGTTTTTTGAAAAACGCAATTAAAACTTAAATAAATTTAAATTTTCTATCAATATACATGGAGAGGTTTTATTTATTTATTTTTCTACATCAATAGAGTATTCACCTTCGTGTGATATAGGAAGGATGTTAACATCATTCTCTTATGATCGTTTTTTGAAAAACACAATAACATTTTCTATCAACATACATGGAGAGGATTTATGCAACAATTGAGGATTTTCCTATGTGTGACATAGGAAGGATGAATCTCATTATATGTGTGTTGAAAGGTGTGAATGAAAATCTGTTATTGGTAATAAACGCAGATTTTTGTATTGTAAGACACTTTCGAATCCAATTGGTGGATAGAATTAATCTTTGACCAGGTGGGAGTGACAATTCTGAGTAAGCTAGACCTGCATGATTGAAAATTACAATCGAGTTTAGTAAATCATGTTGGGATGGAACGGTTGCAGTCATCTTTCAATGCTCCTGACACCTATTCTTGATTTTGAAACAATGTAGCAAATATCTAATACCTTATATCACAAAATTGTTTCAACATGTTACTATCCTGACACCTGCTTGATACGATCATGTGATGAATCTTTAACCAATTACATTAAGCCTCTTGTGATAGGCTGCATCTAGAGGTGTGAGCTTAGAACCAATTTCTATTGGTCAATGACGATACAAATACCGGGTTGGGGGTCCTGTCTCTGGTTAGCCTCTGAGAAAGCCGTGCTAGCGGCGAAATGTACATCAGGCCTTGTCTGTGTGCATGAGACTTGCTAATTTGTGTTTACCTGGGACTTTTCTAAGCTCATATTGATGTGGCAATTGCCTTCCTTAATCAGTCATTTATAAACCGTTTCCTCTCCTGCTCTAGGTACCAGTATTGCTCAGATTAGGTAATGTTGTTGGGGTCAATCCCCTTTTTAGATTAGCTTTAGAGCAATCCGTGTATTCTCTGAGCCCTGAGGGTTACGGTGTATTTGAACTATTACCCAGGGAAGTAATTCTGTTTTTGAAGTCTCACACACACAGTCCTGATCCGTTTCTTAATCTAAGTTTTAAATGTATGTCTCACATATTTATGTTATACATTTGGTACTATTTACCAACCTTTTTTATTTTATTTTATTCTATCATTAGTAAAAGTTACATTTTAATAACCAGTTCTGGACACAATCCGGTTTTCAATGCATACTGCTACTATATAGTGTTTTGTGAGTGCTGGGTACTGTCAAACTTCTCTCTCTTTTTTGTACCTATATTTAAGTTGGGGGTGTTAGGGTTAGACTTAGATTTTGGGGTTAATAACTTTAATATAGTGGTGGCGACATTGGGGGCGGCAGATTAGGGGTTAATAAATGTAGGTAGGTGGCGGCGATGTTAGGGATGGCAGATTAGGGGTTAATAATATTTAAATAATGTTTGCGTGGCGGGAGTGCTGCGGTTTAGGGGTTAATGTTTATTATAGTGGTGGAGATGTTGAGGGCGGCAGATTAGGGGTTAATAAGTGTAGGTAGGTTGTGGTGACATTGGGGAAGGCAGATTAGGGGTTAATAAATATAATGTAGGTGTCAGCGATGTTGGGGGCAGCAGATTTAGGGGTTCATAAGAATAATGTAGGGGGCGGCGGTGTCCAGAGCAGCAGATTAGGGGTTAATAAATATAATGTAGGTGTCGGCGATGTCGGGGCGGCAGATTAGGGGTTAATAAGTGTAAAATTGGGGGTGTTTAGACTCGGGGTTCATGTTAGGGTGTTAGGTGTAAACATAACTTTTATTTCTCCATAGGAATCAATGGGGCTGCGTTACTGAGTTTTACGCTGCTTTTTTGCAGGTGTTAGACTTTTTTTCAGCCTGTTCTCCCCGTTGATTCCTATGGGGAAATCGTGCACGAGCACGTAAGACCAGCTCACCGCTGACTTAAGCAGCGCTGGTATTGGAGTGCGGTAAGGAGCAAAATTTTGCTCAACGCTCACTTCTTGCCTTAAACTCCGGGTTTGTAAAAACCTGTAATACCAGCGCTGCAGGTAAGTGAGCGGTGAGAGAAAACTGCTTGTTAGCACAGCAAAGCTCATAACGCAAAACTCGCAATCTAGGCCATTATTATTTCACATTCCAATGTTCTTCACATAGAAGAATATGTTCTATTTATTCATAAATACATATTTCTATATATATATCTGATGGAATTTTGGTACAATATATATCTATTATTATTATCAGTTATTTGTGGAATGCCAACAGATTCCGCAACGCTAAAAACATGGGTCTAATATGCAGGTAACAATTATGGGAGACAAAGGAATAGAGGGTCCTGCCAGGTATTTCACTGTTGTAAATGAGCTCTCATGAAGGTGATCTACAAAGCAGCTAGGCTCATATGCTTACATGCTAAAAAAATCATTGAGCAATTATGCCCAGTATGCCCATATACAAATGGCATTCAGAGAAATTCCCAGAAACATCACTCTGTCCTATTGCAAAACATACACATAGGCCCATATTTATTAAGCTCCGTATGGAGCTTGAAGGGCCGTGTTTCTGGCGAGTATTCAGACTCGCCAGAAACACAAGTTATGAAGCAGTGGTCTAAAGACTCTGAGCAGGCGGACAGGAATCGCCGGAAATCAACCCGATCGAATACGATCGGGTTGATTGACAGCTCCCTGCTGGTGGCCCATTGGCCGCGAGTCAGCAGGGGGCGGCGTTGCACCAGCAGGTCTTGTGAGCTGCTGGTGCAATGTTAAATGCGGAGAGCGTATTGCTCTCTGCATTTAGCGAGGTCTTGCGGACCTGATCTGCACTGTCGGATCAGGTCCGCAAGACCTTTGATAAATAGGAGCCATTGACTCCATTAACCCATTTCATATTGTAGTAATTAGCATCTATCATTGGTCTCTTAGGGAGCCATTGTGGAAAAATGAAGAGTGAATCTCATCCAGTTATCCAGCTCATCTTTGTTTGATTAAGAATAATTGAGATCACTTTGCTAACAAAAAACAAACAAAAAGGCTGTTCCCATTTTTCTGATATTTCAATGTAGAATGTTTTTGGAAAGATTGGAATCAGCCCCACAGTTATAAACAAGCAGTAGCACAATAATGAAATGACACATTACAGCATTTTTGTACTTTTATCTTCCATGCAAATAAACTAACTGTAATGGTTTTGATTAACACATAAGGTTTCAGATTCCGGGTCTCTGCTTATGTAGTTGTGGATGCTGCTTCTAAACCGTATTCTCCACCACTTCTGAGTTGGCAAATAAAAAACACCCTGGGCTGAGTTGATTGGTGGAAATGCTTTAAGTGACCCAGTTGGGGAATAATGAACAAGATATATCCTGGTGTTTCAGTACTTATTTATTTGATACGCTGAAGAAAATCCCATTGTTTATTTATTTTTTGTTTATTTTATATGAGTTGTTTTCACCAGTTTTTCAGTTTTTTTCATTGGGATGATTACCAACCCCTGCTCTCATGCCATTGGTTTCACAAGACCAGATAACTGGATTGCATAAGGTGGGTAGGCAAGCTCCTATCCTTGGAACCTGTTTTTATACATTTTTTTTTATAGATGTATACATTTTAAAGTTATCATATGATTTTTGCAAATGTGTTATCTTTACCTATTCACCTATTTCACAACTCACAACATTTTCTGAATAACTGCTAGGGCAGGGAGATCTAGACTAAGGGAAGGATATATGAGTCAGGGGTGTTCTATTGGCAAACCTTAAAGCTGAAGTGGGGTTGGTTGGTCCATGGTTAGGGCTGGATGTGTCATTGGTCATTAGCTGATAAAGACAACACCCACAGCTTTATTGGTAAATAGAGCAGACCATTAAATAAAAGCTATAAGTATGGTATTTTCAAGGTAGAGAAAGAGACCATTCCCTGTGGTTTGGTACCAACAACAAACAACATAAGCAATATAGAAAGAATTGGCACCAGCACAACATTTTCAGTCTGCACAATACATAGATACAATTAGCATCACCTCACCAGAACATTACGAACAGGAAGAGGACAGCACATGTGAGAAAAGTGAGGTTGAAAAAAAAAAATTATTGCCTTTTCTGACTGAATTTAAAATAAAACTGTTTTAATATATATATTGCAGTTTTGTTTTGTTTGTGTTTATATGGATGTTCTAGTGCTGGAAATTGATTTGTTTTTATTGTGCTTATGGGACGTTACTATCCACTACTAATTCAGTGAGAATTTTCCTTATCAGCCAAAGAGCTCATATCCCACAGCCAATGAAATAGCTTCAACTCCACATATTTAAAGGGACAGTTTACTCAAAAAAATTCTCCCCTTTAATTTGTTCCCAACGCTCCACTTTACCTGCTGGAGTGTATTAAATTGTTTACAAGTATTTCCATTAACCTTATATTGGCATTTGAATTAGTTTATTTAGCTTGTGGTGTCCCCACCCATCCTGAAAGTTTTTGGCCACAAGGCCCAGCTGTATTAACACAGCCAGTAGAAGAAATTACACTCCCAGGGGGTTATAGAAGAGATAAGGTTATAAAATGTTAATTTTCCATTGTTCTCTAAAAGTATTGGTGATTGGTTTATGGATAGATATAAGATAAACAAGCAGGTATATTTACACAATGTGATAAAGTAATGAGATCTGATTATACCTACAAGCTCAACCCATTTCTCTTGTTAAGTGTATCCAGTCCACGGATCATCCATTACTTGTGGGATATTCTCCTTCCCAACAGGAAGTTGCAAGAGGATCACCCACAGCAGAGCTGCTATATAGCTCCTCCCCTCACTTTCATATCCAGTCATTCTCTTGCAACCCTCAACATAGATGGAGGTCGTGAGAGGACTGTGGTGTTTTATACTTAGTTTATTTCTTCAATCAAAAGTTTGTTATTTTTAAATGGTACCGGAGTGTACTGTTTATCTCAGGCAGTATTTAGAAGAAGAATCTGCCTGCGTTTCCTATGATCTTAGCAGAAGTAACTAAGATCCATTTGCTGTTCCCACATATTCTGAGGAGTGAGGTACTTCAGAGGGGGAATGGCGTGCAGGTTTTCCTGCAAAAAAGGTATGTGCAGTTAAAATATTTTTCTAGGGATGGAATTTGCTAGAAAATGCTGCTGATACCGAAGTAATGTAAGTAAAGCCTTAAATGCAGTGATAGCGACTGGTATCAGGCTTATTAATAGAGATACATACTCTTATAAAAATGTATTTTAAAACGTTTGCTGGCATGTTTAATCGTTTTTAACATATGTTTGGTGATAAAACTTATTGGGGCCTAGTTTTTTCCACATGGCTGGCTTGAATTCTGCCTAGAAACAGTTCCATGAACTTCCCACTGTTGTAATATGAGTGGGAGGGGCCTATTTTGGCATTTTTTTGCACAGCAAAAAATACAGACACAGACATCCAGCTTCTTCCTGCATGATCCAGGACATCTCTGGAGGGCTCAAAAGGCTTCAAAAGTCGTATTGAGGGAGGTAAAAAGCCACAGTAGAGCTGTGGCAGTTGTTGTGACTATTTAAAAACGTTTTTTGTCAATTGTTATTCCGTTTTTGGTATTAAGGGGTTAATCATCCATTTGCAAGTGGGTGCAATGCTCTGCTAACTTATTACATACACTGTGAAAATTTCGTTAGTGTAACTGCTTTTTTTCACTGTTATTTCAAATTTGGGCAAATTTTGTGTTTCTTAAAGGCGCAGTAGCGTTTCTTATATTGCTTGTAAACTTGTTTTAAAGTGTTTTCCAAGCTTGCTAGTTTCATTGCTAGTCTGTTTAAACATGTCTGACACAGATGAATCTACTTGTTCATTATGTTTGAAAGCCATGGTGGAGCCCCATAGGAGATTGTGTACTAAATGTA
This sequence comes from Bombina bombina, assembly GCF_027579735.1. Classification (NCBI taxonomy): domain Eukaryota; kingdom Metazoa; phylum Chordata; class Amphibia; order Anura; family Bombinatoridae; genus Bombina; species Bombina bombina. Next base: position 31,648,085 of record NC_069504.1, read on the forward strand.
TTGATTTCACTTTAAATAATAAAGATCAGTCTTTATCTATAAAAGAATTATCACCAGAGGATTCTGTCGAGGGGGAAGTTATGCCGACTAACTCTCCCCACGTGTCAGAACCTTCGCCTCCCGCTCAGGGGACGCACGCTAGTATGGCGCCAAGTACATCAGGGACGCCCATAGCGATTACCTTGCAGGACATGGCTGCAATCATGAATAATACCCTGTCAGAGGTATTATCTAGATTGCCTGATTTCAGAGGCAAGCGCGATAGCTCTGGGTTTAGGAGAGATGCAGAGCGCGCAGGTGCTGTAAGAGCCATGTCTGATACTGCTTCACAGTATGCAGAACATGAGGACGGTGAGCTTCATTCTGTGGGTGACGTCTCTGACTCGGGGAAACCTGATTCAGAGATTTCTAATTTTAAATTTAAGCTTGAGAACCTCCGTGTATTGCTTGGGGAGGTATTAGCTGCTCTGAATGACTGTAACACAGTTGCAATTCCAGAGAAATTTTGTAGGCTGGATAGATACTATGCGGTGCCGGTGTGTACTGATGTTTTCCCTATACCTAAAAGGCTTACAGAAATTATTAGCAAGGAGTGGGATAGACCCGGTGTGCCCTTTTCCCCACCTCCTATATTTAGAAAAATGTTCCCAATAGACGCCACTACACGGGACTTATGGCAGACGGTCCCTAAGGTGGAGGGAGCAGTTTCTACTTTAGCAAAGCGTACCACTATCCCGGTTGAGGACAGTTGTGCTTTTTCAGATCCAATGGATAAAAAATTGGAGGGTTACCTTAAGAAAATGTTTATTCAACAAGGTTTTATTTTACAGCCCCTTGCATGCATTGCGCCTGTCACTGCTGCGGCGGCATTCTGGTTTGAGGCCCTGGAAGAGGCCATTCATACAGCTCCATTGGATGAAATTATTGACAAGCTTAGATCGCTTAAGCTAGCTAACTCATTTGTTTCTGATGCCATTGTTCATTTGACTAAACTAACGGCTAAGAATTCCGGATTCGCCATCCAGGCGCATAGGGCTCTATGGCTTAAATCCTGGTCAGCTGACGTGACTTCAAAGTCTAAATTACTCAACATTCCTTTCAAGGGGCAGACCTTATTCGGGCCTGGCTTGAAAGAAATTATTGCTGACATTACTGGAGGTAACGGTCATACCCTTCCTCAGGACAGGGCCAAATCAAAGGCCAAACAGTCTAATTTTCGTGCCTTTCGAAATTTCAAGGCAGGAGCAGCATCAACTTCCTCCGCTCCAAAACAAGAGGGAACTGTTGCTCATTCCAGACAGGCCTGGAAACCTAACCAGTCCTGGAACAAGGGCAAGCAGACCAGAAAGCCTGCTGCTGCCCCCAAGAAAGCATGAAGGAACGGCCCCCTATCCGGAAACGGATCTAGTGGGGGGCAGACTTTCTCTCTTTGCCCAGGCGTGGGCAAGAGATGTTCAGGATCCCTGGGCGTTGGAGATCATATCTCAGGGATATCTTCTGGACTTCAAAGCTTCTCCTCCACAAGGGAGATTTCATCTTTCAAGGTTATCAGAAAACCTGATAAAGAAAGAGGCATTCCTAAGCTGTGTGCAGAACCTCCTAGTAATGGGAGTGATCCATCCAGTTCCGCGGACGGAACAAGGACAGGGCTTTTATTCAAATCTGTTTGTGGTTCCCAAGAAAGAGGGAACCTTCAGACCAATCTTGGATCTAAAGATCTTAAACAAATTCCTCAGAGTTCCATCATTCAAAATGGAAACTATTCGGACCATCCTACCCATGATCCAAGAGGGTCAGTACATGACCACAGTGGACTTAAAGGATGCTTACCTTCACATACCGATTCACAAAGATCATCATCGGTTCCTAAGGTTTGCCTTTCTAGACAGGCATTACCAATTTGTAGCTCTTCCCTTCGGGTTAGCTACTGCCCCGAGAATTTTTACAAAGGTTCTGGGCTCACTTCTGGCGGTTCTAAGACCGTGAGGAATAGCTGTGGCTCCGTATCTAGACGACATCCTGATACAGGCATCAAGCTTTCAAATTGCCAAGTCTCATACAGAGATAGTTCTGGCATTTCTGAGGTCGCATGGGTGGAAAGTGAATGTGGAAAAGAGTTCTCTATCACCACTCACAAGAGTCTCCTTCCTGGGGACTCTTATAGATTCTGTAGAGATGAAAATTTACCTGACGGAGTCCAGGTTATCAAAACTTCTAAATGCTTGCCGTGTCCTTCATTCCATTCCACGCCCGTCAGTGGCTCAGTGCATGGAAGTAATCGGCTTAATGGTAGCGGCAATGGACATAGTGCCATTTGGCGCCTGCATCTCAGACCGCTGCAATTATGCATGCTAAGTCAGTGGCATGGGGATTACTCAGATTTGTCCCCTCTACTAAATCTGGATCAAGAGACCAGAGATTCTCTTCTCTGGTGGCTTTCTCGGGTCCATTTGTCCAAGGGTATGACCTTTCGCAGGCCAGATTGGACGATTGTAACAACAGATGCCAGCCTTCTAGGTTGGAGCGCAGTCTGGAACTCCCTGAAGGCTCAGGGATCGTGGACTCAGGAGGAGAAACTCCTCCCAATAAATATTCTGGAGTTAAGAGCAATATTCAAGGCTCTTCTAGCTTGGCCTCAGTTAGCAACACTGAGGTTCATCAGATTTCAGTCGGACAACATCACGACTGTTGCTTATATCAACCATCAAGGGGGAACCAGGAGTTCCCTAGCGATGTTAGAAGTCTCAAAGATAATTCGCTGGGCAGAGTCTCACTCTTGCCACCTGTCAGCGATCCACATCCCAGGCATAGAGAACTGGGAGGCGGATTTTCTAAGTCGTCAGACTTTTCATCCGGGGGAGTGGGAACTCCATCCAGAGGTGCTTGCTCAACTGGTCCTTCGTTGGGGCAAACCAGAACTGGATCTCATGGCGTCTCGCCAGAACGCCAAGCTTCCTTGTTACGGATCCAGGTCCAGGGACCCGGGAGCAACGCTGATAGATGCTCTAGCAGCTCCTTGGTTCTTCAACCTGGCCTATGTGTTTCCACCGTTTCCTCTGCTCCCTTGACTGATTGCCAAAATCAAACAGGAGAGAGCATCTGTGATTCTGATAGCGCCTGCGTGGCCATGCAGGACCTGGTATGCAGACCTAGTGGACATGTCATCTCTTCCACGATGGACTCTGCCTCTGAGGCAGGACCTTCTAATACAAGGTCCTTTCAATCATCCAAATCTAATTTCTCTGAGACTGACTGCATGGAGATTGAACGCTTGATTCTATCAAGGCGTGGCTTCTCCGAGTCAGTCATTGATACCTTAATACAGGCTTGGAAGCCTGTCACCAGGAAAATCTACCATAAGATATGGCGTAAATACCCTTATTGGTGTGAATCCAAGAGTTACTCATGGAGTAAGGTTAGGATTCCTAGGATATTGTCCTTTCTCCAAGAGGGTTTGGACAAAGGCTTATCAGCTAGTTCTTTAAAAGGGCAGATCTCTGCTCTGTCTATTCTTTTGCACAAGCGTCTGGCAGAAGTTCCAGACGTCCAGGCATTTTGTCAGGCTTTGGTTAGGATTAAGCCTGTGTTTAAAACTGTTGCTCCTCCGTGGAGCTTAAACTTGGTTCTTAAAGTTCTTCAGGGAGTTCCGTTTGAACTCCTTCATTCCATTGATATTAAACTTTTATCTTGGAAAGTTCTGTTTTTGATGGCTATTTCCTCGGCTCGAAGAGTCTCTGAGTTATCTGCCTTACATTGTGATTCTCCTTATCTGATTTTTCATTCAGACAAGGTAGTTCTGCGTACCAAACCTGGGTTTTTACCTAAGGTGGTTTCTAACAGGAATATCAATCAAGAGATTGTTGTTCCATCATTGTGTCCTAATCCTTCTTCAAAGAAGTAACGTCTTTTACATAATCTGGACGTAGTCCGTGCCTTGAAGTTCTACTTACAGGCTACTAAAGATTTTCGTCAAACATCTGCCCTGTTTGTCGTTTACTCTGGACAGAGGAGAGGTCAAAAAGCTTCGGCAACCTCTCTCTCCTTTTGGCTTCGGAGCATAATACGCTTAGCCTATGAGACTGCTGGACAGCAGCCCCCTGAAAGGATTACAGCTCATTCTACTAGAGCTGTGGCTTCCACCTGGGCCTTTAAAAATGAGGCCTCTGTTGAACAGATTTGCAAGGCTGCGACTTGGTCTTCGCTTCACACCTTTTCAAAATTTTACAAATTTGACACTTTTGCTTCTTCGGAGGCTGTTTTTGGGAGAAAGGTTCTACAGGCAGTGGTTTCTTCTGTTTAAGTTCCTGCCTTGTCCCTCCCATCATCCGTGTACTTTAGCTTTGGTATTGGTATCCCACAAGTAATGGATGATCCGTGGACTGGATACACTTAACAAGAGAAAACATAATTTATGCTTACCTGATAAATTTATTTCTCTTGTAGTGTATCCAGTCCACGGCCCGCCCTGTCCTTTTAAGGCAGGTCTAAATTTTAATTGAACTACAGTCACCACTGCACCCTATGGTTTCTCCTTTCTCGTCTTGTTTCGGTCGAATGACTGGATATGACAGTGAGGGGAGGAGCTATATAGCAGCTCTGCTGTGGGTGATCCTCTTGCAACTTCCTGTTGGGAAGGAGAATATCCCACAAGTAATGGATGATCCGTGGACTGGATACACTACAAGAGAAATACATTTATCAGGTAAGCATAAATTATGTTTTTATTAGGTTGTGACTTCAAAACACAAAATCAGCTAATTCATATACACAAATAAGCCTTAAAAAAGCAAATTTCATAGATTTTATACTCTGCAGCGGGTAAGAAAAGTAATTGGAAACACATTAAGGGAAAAACAATTTTATAGTATACTGTCCCTTTAAATGTAGAAATTGTCTGACTGTCAATGGTGGCTGCATCTTCTGCAGTATGATGGGAATGAAAGTTTAGCTTTTATTACAGCTGTTTCAGGTATGTTTAAAGTATATTTTGCTGATAAATGGGCAGCCGGGATTAGCATTTGACAAGTTGAGCTGTGATGTGTATTAAAGGGACATGAAACCCAATTTTTTTCTTTCATGATTTAGAAAGAGCATGACATTTTAAACAACTTTCTAATCTACTTCAATTATCTAATTTGCTTTAATCTCTTGATATACTTTGGTAAAAGCATATCTAGATAGGCTAAGTAACTGCTGATTGGTTGCTACACATTGATGTCTCACGTGATTGGCTCGCCCATGTGCATTGCTATTTCTTCAACAAAGGATATCTAAAGAATGAAGCAAATTAGATTATAGACGTAAATTGGAATGTTGTTTAAAATTGTGTTCTCTACGTGAATCATGAAAGAAAATGTTTGGGTGTAGTGTCCCTTTAAAGTTGAGATCACCACTTATAGATAAACGTCTCTAACACAGCTGTTTAAAGGTTAATATGGTGACAGCATTTGATAAGCTGAGCTAAATTGAGTAATGTTATAAGGTTTGCTTAGATCACTATATACACTAAGTTTGCGTCACTGTACTAGGCTTGCTCATGTTCATTATGTATCTATTATGAGTGTGCAAATATATTTTTTCATGCTGATTGTTAAGTATCAAAATCATGTATGACAGTATCTTTTATTTAACACAGTGAGTTCCTTAACTACACAGGGTGATTATACTACACGTGTCACAAATTATGTTAATCACCAAGCTATATGTAAACAATATGGTTGTCATGACCACCATTAGGAGTTTTTTTCTGATGAAGGGGAGCGGTTTGTTGGTTATAAAATATTTGCCACTGCACTATTATGTTGTTTGAGGAGGGGGAGCTGTATCCCGAAACGTCACATCATATTAAAGGCATCTTGAATCAGAGTGCAAACCTGTTAAAGTCTGTAGATTAATTTATGGTTAGAGTGCGCTCCATCTGTATATATATATATATATATATATATATATATATATATATATATATATATATATTGTTTCCCAGCCCATGGTCACTCTCTGTATCTGTGTTTTTTTCATTAATTGTCTTTATAGCATGTGATAAGTGCTGACCCCATGTGAACCTTTTGTCCGTATTATTAATTTGAAGTTTGAGCTCAACCCTCATTAAATTATGTATTTGCAAAAATCCAAATAGACTTTAATACTGTTTTCTGTTAAAAAGTATTAGATATGTTTTTCTAAAGGATATTGACTGACTCCTACACCATGTTCCCTGTAAAACATGTGTCTGAGAGAACAATTACAGTATTATTATTGATAAGGTTATGGAATAAACCCATGAAGACATATGGTGGTTCTCTGCACAATGTATTTAGAGGGGTTTACAGCCACGTGATGTCATCAGGTTGACTTTTGGAGCTCAGTGCAGCCCACCGCACTTATCCCGCATCCCTAGTGGTCTGGGGCTCTATATAACGTGGGAACCTAAAGGCATCACTACGCTTGGGCATGATGACTTCACCAAATCCCACAAACCCGGAAGTGCTGAGAAGGACATTAGTGCTGGATTAAAGGTTCTGTATTAAAATTCCTCAATCTCAGCTCCCTTAAACCCTAAAAAATCCCCAAGACATACTCTCTGAAAATGAATTACCTGCTCTGTAAAATGCTGTGTCTTTGGAGTTAAAGTTCAAGTATATTTTCTAAAAATAAAAAAACACTAGTTTTGCACACTTAACATATACATACCTTTATAACAAGCCATTAAAAGACATAGAACCCTCTTGTTTTAATGTCCCTTTAAAAAAATAAAGCCCCTATATAAATGTTAATAGCCATCACTGTGTTAATAGTGATCACCTGGCGTAAATAAAAGTCTGTTTATTTACATAGAGGCTTATGGGAGCCCTTATGTGCAGGTCACTTTTACATATCTAGCCCATATTTATATGAGGATAATGTCTTGTTTTTATTATAGAGTTTAGGGGTAAAACACACACAATATTGTTTATTAACATTTTATTTATTATTTATTTTCTTCAGTTTTTGTTGCTGCTTTTGATGTTATGATATAAACATAAAATAACGATATTTGAATCTGCTGCGTCTTATTATTTATATCAATGGTAGCTCTAGGATTCATGTTTGCAACTCATTTTGATTGTTGTGGGCTTAAAGGGACAGTGTAATGTAAAATTGGTTTCCCTTTGATGTTTAGGTGTATTTTTGTACAGTATATGAAATAACTGTTTCTGCTAATTGAAAACACAACCTAATCAAATGGATTGAACTTACAGGGAGAGCAGACTCCATTAGCTTATTTCTCACTATATACACAGTGAGACCAATAAGTAGAGAAAACAATGGGACATTATAATTTTAGTACCCCACTGGGACCATGATTTCTTCTAAATCTTCCTGTTTTCATAGCTTTTCAGCAACCAGTACTGACATTTTCAATATAGGTGGGGATATAACAGACAAAAACAGCTACTTCAAATGACAAAATAAATGTAAAGAAGCTATTTGTAAACAGTTCAATATACTCCAGCAGGTTAAATGGATAATTGGGAACACATTAAAGGTTAGAAAACAAATTGCTGTACACTGTTCCTTTAATGCAACTAACAATAATAATCACAACACAGAACTGTACCCTCTCATGTCATGACTTGGGTTCCAGCACTTTATTTTATGTTATACACCACCCAAATAAATATAAAACCACACATTGCAAGTATGTATCCAGCATCTCATTTATTAAATCATGTTTTCGAAACATCAAAGCACAAAACAGAAGTATGTACTCAATAATCTGTATCTTATGCTTCTCTAACTCTGACCTCACATAACATGAAACCATCAGTGAGTACAGAGAGAGTGAATAGAGGAGAAGAGCACTGAGCCCGATTGTAACATCTACACAGCAGCCAGAATATTATTAGAAATGGGCACATGTCTTATGATATTCAAATGGAAAAACCAAATGTTCCCCTTGACATTTATTTTTAACTTTGAATGTAAGATTTCCATATTTATAACAACCCCTTACTGTATGAGAATCAGCATTCCAGTGTTACAATTGATATACACTTAAAACAGGGAAGTGCTGACAAAATACATTAATTTAGACCACACCTAGCAAGTTAAATGCCATATCTAGATAGAGCAGATGAGGATTTTAAACGAATGCACCCTATGGGGTTAAACTCATTGTTATTTTGGTTACTAATGCAAACAATATATATTATAAAGAATTAGAAGGTACCTTTAAAAGTTCTCCCACTGTTGCATTAGATATTGAGTGTTATGATTTGTGTAACTTCACAGTGAGATGTGTAACATTAGTATATAATCTATTTGCCTTGTTTCATAGACTGGTCTATATATTGTCCTGATCACAGACCTCGCTTATGAAGTGCAGTGACAGATAGAGGATTCAATAAAGATTCAGCTGCTCTCAAATCTTCCCATGCAGATGGACACCACAAACCTGTGAATGATGTGAGCAATAACTTAGGTGCCTACTTGATCCTAAATGACAGACAACTATTGGAGAGGAACAGCTGTTTTTTCCCTGAAATTTCACCCAGCAAAGCTTGTGACAGTAAGTGACAGTGTGTATATTTTGTATATATAAGGTGAAAGATATTATTTTTTTATGGTCCGACCTCCAGGCAGCTGGCACTTTATAGCAATGCACGGGTCTATTTTAATGAAACCATATAACTACCTCTGGAAATCTACCATATTATCTTGTTTCTACCATAGTTGGCAGCATTTGAAAAAATCCAATGAATCTTTAGCAGCAGAAAAATCAGTAACCAGATGATGGAAGTATTGACCCACAGTCGGTTTATATAGCCCTGCACACTCTTATATGCGTCACATATTGTATAATTTGTTTTAATTTATAAACTGCATTAACTGCAAGAGATTCACTGTAGTCTATTAAGTGTGCAATAGCTTTATTTCTAAAAAAACAACAACAATGTACATACCTTCATAAAAAATACTTTATTGCTAAAAATGCTAACCATCATTTGATACTTCATTGAGTTATACTTTTTTTGCTGGTGGTGTGTGTATATATACAGTAGGTGTGTTTGTATGTGTATTTATGTGTTTATATGTGTACATATGTTGGAAAAATTGCTCCGATAGATTTGCTTGACACAGGGTAGTCAAAAACTTTCAATTTGTAAAAAGAGCAATATCTGTAAAGTGCAATAAAACAAGATATGCCTGATTATTATTTTATTATTCTGCTTTTCTAATGTAAAGTGAAGGAGACTCATATGTTGCAATATATAAACACATATATATATATGTACATAATGCTACGTCTGATTCCCACATAGACATATAAGAGGAGTATACACTTCACGGCAGTGGCATATTTATGTTTTGTGCTGCCTTAGGCACTCAAAATTCTGCTGCCCCCCCCCTTAAAGGGTTTAGGCCTTTTTTCCACTTAATATTTTTTTGGGTCATTGTGTAAAATGTTTTTGTTTTCTTTGTTTTTTCATAACAATTCAAAAGAAATTGGGCTAGCAAAACACTTGCATACAGGTGGGTTGAATTGCATGCATCTCATACCATTTTCTCCCTGAGAGAAGGGAGAGAAAAGAAGGGGAGGAGAAAAAGGGAGGGAAAGAAATGAAGGAAGGGAGGGAAAGAGAGAAGAGAAAAGTAGTGAGGGAAAGAAAGGAGTGAAAGAAGGAAGCAAGGGAGGGAGTTGAGAGAAAGAAGGGAGGGAAAGAAGAATACACTTTGAAACAATCACTGCCCTTTACATGCGACAACATACAGTAATTACCATCATTCAAGTAATTACACTTTTTAAGTGTCCGTTTACTATTTACTCTGTGGGTTCATGCAGAGAAAGCTAGCTATTAGTAGCTAACATACATTAGCGCTGAGAGTTTATGCTTAGACATCACATGAATGCAGAGAAAGCTAGCTATTAGTAGCTAACATACATTAGCGCTGAGAGTTTAATATTAGACATCACATGAATGCAGAGAAAGCTATTAGTAGCTAACATACATTAGTGCTGAGAGTTTATGATTAGACATCACATAAATGCAGAGAAAGCTATTAGTAGCTAACATACATTAGCGCTGAGAGTTTATGATTAGACATCACATGAATGCAGACAAAGCTAGCTATTAGTAGCTAACATACATTAGCGCTGAGAGTTTATGATTAGACATCACATGAATGCAGAGACAGCTAGCTATTAGTAGCTAACATACATTAGCACTGAGAGTTTATGGTTTGACATCACATGAATGCAGAGAAAGCAAGCTATTAGTAGCTAACATACATTAGTGCTAAGAGTTTATGATTAGACATCACATGAATACAGAGACAGCTAGATATTAGTAGCTAACATACATTAGCGCTGAGAGTTTATGATTAGACATCACATGAATGCAGAGACAGCTAGATATTAGTAGCTAACATACATTAGCGCTGAGAGTTTATGATTAGACATCACATGAATGCAGAGAAAGCTAGCTATTAGTAGATAACATACATTAGCGCTGAGAGTTTATGCTTAGACATCACATGAATGCAGAGAAAGCTATTAGTAGCTAACATACATTAGTGCTGAGAGTTTATGATTAGACATCACATAAATGCAGAGAAAGCTATTAGTAGCTAACATACATTAGCACTGAGAGTTTATGGTTAGACATCACATAAATGCAGAGAAAGCTATTAGTAGCTAACATACATTAGCACTGAGAGTTTATGATTAGACATCACATAAATGCAGAGAAAGCTATTAGTAGCTAACATACATTAGCACAGAGAGTTTATGATTAGACATCACATGAATGCAGAGAAAGCTATTAGTAGCTAACATACATTAGTGCTAAGAGTTTATGATTAGACATCACATGAATGCAGAGAGAGCTAGCTATTAGTAGCTAACATACATTAGTGCTAAGAGTTTATGATTAGACATCACATGAATGCAGAGACAGCTAGATATTAGTAGCTAACATACATTAGCACTGAGAGTTTATGCTTAGACATCACATGAATGCAGAGACAGCTAGCTATTAGTAGCTAACATACATTAGCGCTGAGAGTTTAATATTAGACATCACATGAATGCAGAGACAGCTAGCTATTAGTAGCTAACATACATTAGCATCGAGAGTTTATGATTAGACATCACATGAATGCAGAGAAAGATAGCTATTAGTAGCTAACATACATTAGCACTGAGAGTTTATAATTAGACATCACATGAATACAGAGAAAGCTAGCTATTAGTAGCTAACATATATTAACGCTGATAATTTATGATTAGACATCACATGAATACAGAGACAGCTAGCTATTAGTAGCTAACATACATTATCGCCGAGAGTTTATGATTAGACATCACATGAATGCAGAGAAAGCTAGCTATTAGTAGCTAACATACATTAGCACTGAGAGTTTTTGATTAGACATCACATTAATGCAGAGACAGCTAGCTATTGGAGACAGCTAGCTATTAGTAGCTAACATACATTAGCGCTGAGAGTTTATGATTAGACATCACATGAATGCAGAGACAGCTAGCTATTAGTAGCTAACATACATTAGCGCTGAGAGTTTATGATTAGACATCACATGAATGCAGAGAAAGCTAGCTATTAGTAGCTAACATACATTAGCGCTGAGAGTTTATGATTAGACATCACATGAATGCAGATAAAGCTAGCTATTAGTAGCTAACATACATTAGCGCTGAGAGTTTATGATTAGACATCACAAGCTGATCTAAGCAGTACACAGACGCATCCAGTCTGTTAGCTGTTAAGACCTGCAATAAGTACTGCGCTCGCAGGTCCACCACAGCTGATAAGGGGAGGCAGCATATCGGCACAAGGTCTTCTCCTCCAGTCTCACCTTGGAAGCATATCCCCAGGCAAGTTTCTCACCAAGAACGCTTCCACTGCAAAAATGCCGGCGGCTCTAAATGAAGCAATGGTTTAAAGGAGCACTGCCTATAAAGAGCGACCTCAATCAGCGCATGTGCCTTGTCTTCTCTTTAAAAGCCTGCACTTTATCGCTCACTGTACTGTGTGCTGGCTTTTAGAGAGAGGATAGGACAGATGTGCTGCCCCTCCCAAATCTGCTGATCTAGGCACCGGCCTTGTTCGCCTAGGCCATAATATGCCCTTGCTTCACGGATATATTTTTACAATGCACAACAGACTCTTAGAACAATTATACCACTGTATATGAGGACACATTATTATTATATTTATTTGTAATGAAACAAAAGATTTGTCAGCGCTATACATTGCGCACAGTGAATAAAAACAGGAAAGGCAGACTAGGACCAGATGAATACAGGGCACTGCTCCTTACAACAGACCTCACAATATTGTTACTAGGTGGGAGACCTGTTCACTCTCTCACCCATCCACTCTCCAGCTAGGCCTAGAGCAAGCACCCAGTTTTTAGCAACTGCCCAGTTCAATCCTGGCCATGTTTTGTACCAGTGAGCTGCAATTTGGTGCTACAGAGTTACCGGTATGGGGGGGGGGGGGGGATCTTGCTGTACGTGAAACACATTAACTGGTGACTCGGTATAAACAGACTGAAACATTTATTCTTTTTGTAACATTTCATCTTTATTTCCTTGTGAGTTCACGTTTTTTTCTTTATTTTATATTTGAAAAAATAAAATAACAATAACAATATCAAGCAAAGAGGAAAGCAAAACATAAATCACTAAAAGTAGAATAAAAGCAACATGACACATTGGTGCATATGTATCAAGCTCCGAATGGAGCTTGATGCCCCGTGTTTCTGGCGAGCCTGCAGGCTCGCCAGAAACAGCAGTTATGAAGCAGCGGTCACAAAGACCGCTGCTCCATAACCTGTCCGCCTGCTCTGAGCAGGCGGACAGACATCGCCACAATACAACCCGATCTAGTACGATCGGGTTGATTGACACCCCCCTGCTGGCGGCCTATTGTGCAGGGGGCGGCGTTGCACCAGCAGCTCTTGTGAGCTTCTGGTGCAATGCTGAATACGGCGAGCGTATTGCTCGCCGTATTCAGCGAGGTCTGGCGGACCTGATCCGCAGTGTCGGATCAGGTCCGCCAGACCTTCATAACTAGAGGCCATTGTCATTTGAATGGAAAAGCACAGATACTACTCACAGCACAATTTTGTTTATGATTAAAGCATTTTTTTGAGTCTGCTTTTTTTAATTCAGTAACTGAAACATACTGAGTTAGCGCTAGATTACAAGTGGAGCACAAACGTTTGCATGCAAGTGATAAGAGGCTTATTGTGTGTGTTTGCGCTCGTCAGGTTTACCACTGGTATTACAAGTTGAAAGTAAACGTGATCGCTTGAGCGCAATTGTGATTTACGCTAGAATGATTATCGTGTCCTCAGAGCTCTGGTTAACTGTATCGCAAAACTAAAAAGTTGCACAAAACACAAACAATGCATTAAAAAGAACAGTTACACCCATAATAACACCATCTAATAAAAATTATTCAAAAAAATATTGTACATTAAACTTACAAGGTTTGAAGCCCTTTGAACTAGATGAACATGTAAAAGCATATTTATGCAATACTCGTTTTTAATAAAGATTTTAAAGGGACACTGAACCCAAAAATTGTATTTTGTGATTCAGATAGAGCATGAAATTGTAAGAAACTTTCTAATTTACTCCTATGATCACATTTTATTCATTCTCTTGGTATCTTTATTTGAAATGCAAGAATGTAATTTTAGATGCCGGCCCATTTTTTGTGAACAACCTGGGTTGTTCTTGCTGATTGGTGGATAAATTCATCCACCAATAAAAAAGTGCTGTCCAGAGTTCTGAACCCCCAAAAAAAGCTTAGATGCCTTCTTTTTCAAATAAAGATAGCAAGAGAACGAAGAAAAAATGATAATAGGAGTAAATGAGAAAGTTGCTTAAAATTGCATGCTCTGTCTGAATCACAAAAGAAAAAAATTGGGTTCAGTGTCCCTTTAACTATGTATTTACCTTAAATATTTTACATTCATATGTTCTGCATATGTTCTGCACATAGCAGAATATGTTCTATTTCTAAATATATATATATATATATATATATATATATACCTATATTTAATCATGTATATATAGATATAAATATATATTGTACCAAAATACCATTATATATATATTAAATCCAAAGTAAAACAAATTTTCCCTCCAAAAATCAGCAACCTGGGTGCAAATATGTAATAGATATATCAGGAAAAATGATGCACTCTCAGGGATTTAGGACAAACAGTGTCAACATTTATTTGACGTTTCGGGGATCACATGTCCCCTTCTTCAGACCAACCAAATAAAGTGAGCAGGGCTTATGAAGGTATTTCTTGTTTGTTTTTTCATTTGATTTGGTTGGTCTGAAGAAGGGGCATTGTTGCTCCGAAACGTCACTATAATAAATATCACAATTGACACAAGTCCAGTGAGTGCGGATCTTTACTATATTATCTATATATTTATATAAATATGTATTTATGAATAAACAGAAGATATTCTGTTATGAGAACATTGAAATGTAAAATATTAATATTGTCATGTTGTCTTAGCGCACATGAGAATATGCGATTGGGTTTGCGCAAGAGTAGGGTGTTAGATTGTTTTCCACTTTTTTTTCTTCATTGACTTCTACGGGGTAATACATGAATAAGCACGCAATATTTTAAGTTCTTTGGGTTAGCGCACAAGCGAAAACCGGTTCCTTTCAACTCAAAATATGAGCAAAACCAGACGGGCGCAAAAAGTCGAACTTCTAGCACAGTTAACGCGCAAGCGGGAACGTTAATTAGCACTTCACTTGTAAACTAGCCCTTATTTGTAAAAATCCAAATAAATGAAGAAATAAAACCTGCTGATGCACATGCAGCTTTATACAGTTAACACAAGAGAACACATACCTTCATGAAATGTAGACTTGAGAGGTGAATTAGAGTCCAGTGAGCACCTAATCCTTTTAAATGTTTCTTTGATGCTGAAATTACAACAGTTTTGAGCATCAAATGGAGCCCTAATGCAGAAGTAAGCACTTAGGGCATGGGGTTCCTAGGGTGCTGTGTTGGTTACTGCTTTGCAGACTTAAAAGGGTAAATTGTAAATGGGATGTTACACAAAAGTTATATTTAAAGTTAATGTTGTTATAAAATGATGTTTATAATTTAAAAAAGAATTGTATTTTATAAGGTTTAATAAAGCTGCGGCCAAATCAATTTACTACAATGTTATTTGTGTTTTTGTCTCTTTAAGGGGGGTGGGGCGGTAGTACAATTAATGGGCAGGTTTGATGACTGCAGGATCTTGAGGTACAAAACTATAAAACCAGAATGAATAGCAGGAACAGCTACATTTTAGTCACAAGCTGAAGACGGTATCTTGATCACACAGTGACTGTAGAAATGATGAAATGGTTGAGTCAGGAAAAATCTTTTCCTTTTGCTGAATTCCTTTTTAGTTTGGATCTGAAAAACAAATAAAATATAATTGTTAAAGTTTAATAAATTATTAAATAGCTGCATTTTTTTACTTTAATGAATCAAAGTGGTCAGAAAAATCTGATCCCCCCTTTCAACTGAATGCGTAGAAGGGAAAGTGTAACTGTTGGAGACCTAGATGCCAAATGAAGTAACAAACTTGGAAATTCCAATGAGAAACAACGATGTCATGATAAAAAGAACCTCTGAGGGACTTAAAGGGATATTAAACCCATTTTTTTTCTTTCATGATTCAGATAGAGCAGCAGTTTTAAGGAACTTTCTAATTTACTCTTATCAAATTTTCTTCGTTCTCTGGGTATCTTTATTTGAAAAAACAGGAATGTAATTAGGGGTTGGACCATTTTTGGTTCTGCACCCTGGGTAGCGCTTGCTGATTGGTTGCTACATTTAGCCACAAATCAGCAAGGTGCTGAACCAAAAAAAAAGGGCCGGCTCCTAAGCTTACATTCCTGCTTTTTAAATAAAGATACCAAAAAAAACAAATAAAATTGATAATAGAAGTAAATTTGAAAGTTGATTTAAAATTGCATGCCCTATCTAAATCATGAAAGAATAAAATTGGGTTTCTTATCCCTTTAAGCTTGAGAAAAATTTCTCTTTTAAATTTCCAGTTGCTAAAATACTTTAGATAATGTGAGATGAATTCATTAGGCCAGGAATACAGAAATTCTCCTGTCTAGACATATGGGGCGCGATCAAATATACAGCGCAGATTTCGGCGCAAGCGTGGAAACCTGCTTCGCCCTTAATTTCACCTTGCACATCGGGGTATTACATATAGGGCGCCAGCATTTCCTAAGTGCCATAAGTCTGATAAACTAGCGATGTCTAGAAATAAGCGTAAATACAAATTTCTGTAGTCGCTAGTGACTTACGGCACTTTAGAAACTGCCGGCGCCTAAGAAAAGTAACTAAAATTTTACATCTTCCATAACTGTCTAACACGCCTCCCCAAAATAAGCCCGACATGTATAACCCTAATATCCGCAACCCCCCCTCTCACTCCTAATAATAAATGTATTAACCCCTAGACCGACAACCCCCCACAACGCAATATGCCTATTTAAACTATTAACCCCTATATACGCCATCAAACCCACACCGCAAGTAATAACTAAATTATTAACCCCTAAACCGCCATAGCCCACATAGCCTATTAAATGTATTAACCCCTAATCTGCCGCCGCCGCCAACGTCGCCGCCACTATAATAAAGTTATTAACCCCTAAACCTAAGTCTAACCCTAACCCTAACACCCCCCTAACTTAAATATTATTTCAATAAATCTAAATAAATGTACTATTATTAACTCAATTATTCCTATTTAAAACTAAATACTTACCTATAAAATAAACCCTAAGATAGCTACAATATAATTAATAATTACATTGTAGCTGTTTTAGGATTTATTTTTATTTTACATGCACCTTTGAATTTATTTTAACTAGGTACAATAGTTATTAAATAGTTATTAACTATTTAATAACTACCTAGCTAAAATAAAGACAAATTTACCTGTAAAATAAATCCTAACCTAAGTTACAATTACACCTAACACTACACTATCATTAAATAAATTAAATTAATTAACTACAATTACCTACAATTAACTAAAATAAACTAAAGTACAAAAAAAACACTAAATTACAGAAAATAAAAAAAAATTACAAGAATTTTAAACTAATTACACCTAATCTAAGCCCCCTAATAAAATAAAAAAGCCCCCCAAAATAATAAAATTCCCTACCCTATACTAAATTACAAATAGCCCTTAAAAGGGCTTTTTGCGGGGCGTTGCCCCAAAGTAATCAGCTCTTTTACCTGAAAAAATTAAATACAACCCCCCCCAACATTAAAAGCCACCACCCACACACCCCTACTCTAAAAGCCACCCAAACCCACCTTAAAAAACCTAACACTAACCCCCTGAAGATCAACCTACCTTGAGCCGTCTTCACCCAGCCGGGCCGAAGTCTTCATCCAATCTGGGCGATGTGGTCCTCCAGACGGTCCGAAGTCTTCAGCCAATCCGGCCAGAAGAGGTCCTCCAGAAAGGCAGAAGTCTTCATCCAAGCGGCAACTTCTATCTTCATCCATCCGGGGGAGGAGCGGCTCCATTTTGAAGACATCCGACGCGAAGCATCCTTCCTGCATGACGACTACCCGACAAATGGCTGGTCCTTTAAATGACATCATCCAAGATGGCGTCCCTCGAATTCCGATTGGCTGATAGGATTCTATCAGCCAATCGGAATTAAGGTAGGAAAAAAACCTATTGGCTGATCCAATCAGCCAATCGGATTGAAGTTTAATCCGATTGGCTGATCCAATCAGCCAATCGGATTGACCTTGCATTCTATTGGCTGATCGGAACAGCCAATAGAATGCGAGGTCAATCCGATTGGCTGATTTATATATCTGACACAACCTATATTGCCCTTGTTTGTTTGTCTATTTAACATGGCTGAACTACTGGAACACACTTGTTCTATGTGCTTAGCTGCCAATGTGGACCCCCCCCTTTACATTTTGTCCCTCCTTTACTGAGAGGGCTCTACAGTTTAAAGAACAGTTTTTCAGCCGGATGAGACTCAGGGTATGCCACTACTTTCTCCCCAAGCGTCACAGCCTTTAACACCCGCTCAGGCACCATCAACTGCATCCACCTCATTTACTCTGCAGGATATGGCGGCAGTTATGTAATCTACTCTTACAGAAGTTTTATCTAAGTTGCCAGTGTTGCAAGGCAAACCTAGTAGGAGAACGGACCAGGTGGTCCAGATGGCTTCTGATCTTTAATGGCGATCTCCGATGTACACTCCCAGGGCTCTGAAGTGGGAGTTAGGGAGACTCTATCTGAAGGGGAATGGTCCGTCTCAGGAAGTGCATTACCCCAGACAGATTCGGACATGATGTCTTTCAGATTTAAGCTTGAACACCTCCGTCTGTGTGTTGCGGGAGGTCTTGCTGACTCTGGATGATTGTGACTCTATTGTGGTACTACCAGAGAAATTGTATAAGATGGACGAATACTTAGAGGTCCCTTCTTACTCTGATGTTTTTCGGTTCCTCAGAGAATTTCGGATATTATTACACGGGAATGGGAAAGACTGGGTATTCCATTTTCACCTTCCCCTACCTTTGAGAAGATGTACCCTATTGCTGTTTATTCATCAAGGTTTTCTATTACAACCAACGGCCTGCATTGTACCTATTACCACTGTGGCCGCTTTTTGGTTTGCTGCCCTAGAAGAGTCTCTTAAAACTGAGACTCCTTTAGAGGACATAATGGATAGCATAAAGGCCCTTAAGCTGGCGAATTCTTTTGTTACGGATGCCGCTTCCAAATTGCAAAATTAGCGGCTAAAAATGCAGGGTTTTTTCATTTTAGCACGCAGAGCCTTATGGTTAAAATCTTGGTCTGCGGACGTGTCCTCTAAATCCAAGCTAAGGTAAGACCCTATTCGGGCCTGACTTGAAAGAGATCATTTCTGACATTACGGGAGGTAAGGGTCATCTCCTACCTCAGGATAAGACTTCTAAGCAGAGGGATAGACAGAGTATTTTTCGTTCCTTTCGAAATTTCAAGGGAGTCCCCTCTTCCCCTTCCACTAAACAGGATGGGAACTTTGCACAAGCCAAGGCCTTCTGGAGACCCAACCAGGCTTGGAACAAGGGTAAACAACCCAAGAAACCTACTGCTGCTCCCAAGGCAGCATGAAGGGGCGGCCCCCGATCCGGGACCGGATCTAGTGGGGGGCAGATTTTCTCTCTTTGTCCAGGCTTGGATGAGAGACATTCAGGACCCCTGGATAATAGAAATCGTGTCTCAGGGGTATTTCCTAGAGTTCAAAAATGTCCTTCCAGGGGGAAGGTTTCTCCTTTCACGATTGTCTGTAGACCAGATAAAAAGAGAGGCGTTCTTACGTTGTGTAACAGACCTCTCCACTATGGGAGTAATGTGTCTCGTTCCAAAACAGGAACAGGGGCAGGGGTTTTGCTCAAAACTTTTTGTGGTTCCCAAAAAAGAGGGAACGTTCCGACCCATTTTAGATCTCAAGAGTCTAAACAAATTTCTCAGAGTTCCATCGTTCAAGATGGAGACTATTCGGATAATTCTTCCATTGATCCAGGAGGGCCAATATATGACTACCGTGGATTTATAGGATGCATATCTTCATATTCCTATCCACAAAGATCATCACCAGTTCCTAAGGTTTGCCTTCCTGGACCGACATTTTCAGTTCGTGGCTCTTCCTTTCGGGCTGGCCACGGCACCCAGGATCTTCACGAAGGTTCTTGGGTCTCTGTTGGCGGTTCTCAGACCGCGGGGCATTGCAGTGGCGCCTTATCTGGACGATATTCTGATCCAGTCATCGTCTTATCAGCTGACAAGGTCGCATACCGACATTGTTCTATCCTTTCTAAGGACTCACGGTTGGAAGGTTAATCTAGGAAAGAGTTAATTATTTCCACAGACAAAGGTTCCTTTCCTGGGAACTCTAATAGATTCTGTATCCATGAAGATCTTTTTGACGGAGTCAGAAAGTTAAAGATCCTGAATACATGCCGAGCCCTTCAATCCAATCCTCGGCCATCAGTGGCTCAGTGCATGGAGGTTATCGGGTTGATGGTGGCATTCCGTTTGCTCGTTTTCATCTCAGACCTCTACAACTGGGCATGCTCAGGCAGTGGAATGGAGATTATGCAAATGTGTCTCCTCAGATAGAGCTGGATCAGGAGAAAAGAGACTCTCTTCTTTGGTGGTTGTTGCCGATTCATCTGTCCCAAGGGACGTGCTTTCGCAGACCCTCATGGGTAATAGTGACAACAGACGCCAGTCTACTAGGTTGGGGTGCTGTCTGGAATTCCATGAAGGCTCAGGGTGTGTGGACTCGGTCGGAGTCTCTACTTCCAATCAACAGTCTGGAATTGAGAGCAATATTCAATGCACTTCAGACTTGGCCTCAGCTCGCTTCGGCCAAGTTTATACGATTTCAGTCGGACAACATTACGACTGTTGCTTACATCTATCATTAGGGAGGAACAAGGAGTTCCTTAGCGATGACAGAAGTATCCAAAATAATTCGGTGAGCAGAGGCTCACTCTAGTTATCTGTTAGCAATCTACATCCCAGGAGTGGACAACTGGGAAGCAGATTTTTTGAGCAGACAGACGTTTTCATCCGGTGGAATGGGAATTCCTTCCGGAGGTCTTTGCCACCCTGATTCTCAGATGGGGCAGACTGGAGCTGGATCTTATGGCATCTCGTCAGAATGCAAAGCTCCCGAGATACGGATCCCGGTCCATGGATCCTCAGGCCGAACTGATAGATGCCTTGGCAGTGCCTTGGTTGTTCAACCTAGCTTATGTGTTTCCACCGTTTGTTCTCCTTCCCCGGGTGATCGCTCGGATCAAACAGGAGAGGGCGTCAGTGATTCTCATAAGTCCTGCATGGCCTCACTGGACTTGGTATGCCGATCTGGTGGACATGTCCTCTCTGCCACCATGGAAACTTCCATTGAGGCAGGACCTTCTCATTCAGGGACCCTTTCATCATCCAAATCTAATTTCTCTGCAGCTGCCTGCTTGGAGATTGAACGCTTGATTCTATCTAAGCGAGGGTTTTCTGACTCGGTCATTGATACCTTGATTCAGGTATCAGGTACCATAAGATATGGCGTAAATGTCTTTATTGGTGTGAATCCAAGGGCTACTCATAGAGTAGGATTAGGATTCCCAGAATTTTATCTTTTCTCCAGGAACGATTGGAGAAAGGATTGTCAGCAAGTTCCTTAAAGGGACAGATTTCTGCTTTATCTATTTTGCTACACAAATGTCTGGCAGATGTTCTAGATGTTCCACCTTTTTGTCAGGCTCTGACTAGAATCAGGCCTGTGTTTATACCAATTGCTCCTCCTTGGAGTTTGAATTTAGTTCTTAATGTTCTTCAAGGGGTTCCGTTTGAACCTATGCATTCCATAGATATTAAGTTGTTATCGTGGAAAGTTTTATTTTTGTTTGCTATTTCTTCTGCTCGCAGAGTTTCTGAGCTTTCTGAGTTACAATGTGATTCTCCTTATCTTATTTTCCATTCTGATAAGGTGGTTTTACGTACCAAACCTGGTTTCCTTCCTAAGGTTGTTTCTAATAAGAATATTAATCAGGAAATTGTTGTTCCTTCATTGTGTCCTAATCCTTCTTCTAAGAAGGAGCGTTTGTTGCATAACTTGGACGTGGTTCGTGCCCTGAAGTTTTAATTGCAGGCGACTAAAGATTTTCGTCAATCATCTTCATTATTCATTGTTTTTTCTGGAAGACGTAGGGGCCAGAAAGCTACGGCTACCTCTCTTTCTTTTTGGTTGAAGAGTATCATCCGCCTGGCATATGAGACTGCTGGACAGCAGCCTCCTGAAAGAATTACGGCTCATTCTACTAGGGCTGTGGCTTCCTCATGGGCATTTAAAAATTATGCTTCTGTTGAACAGCTTTGCAAGGCTGCAACTTGGTCGTCTCTTCACACTTTTTCCAAATTTTCCAAATTTTATACTTTTGCCTCGTCTGAGGCTGTTTTTGGGAGAAAGGTTCTTCAAGCAGTGGTGCCTTCCATTTAGGTTCCTGTCTTGTCCCTCCCTTTCATCCGTGTCCTATTGCTTTGGTATTGTATCCCATAAGTAAGGATGAAATCAGTGGACTCGTCATATCTTGTAAAAGAAAAGGAAATTTATGCTTACCTGATACATTTATTTATTTTAGGTTATGACGAGTCCACGGCCCACCCTGTTATTTTCTAAGACAGGTCTTTATTTTTTATTAAACTTCAGTCACCTCTGCACCTTGGCTTTTCTTTTCTCTTCCTAACTTCGGTCGAATGACTGGAGTGGGAGGGAAGGGAGGAAGTGTATATACAGCTCTGCTGTTGTGCTCTTTGCCTCCTCCTGCTGACCAGGAGGCGTAATCCCATAAGTAAGGATGAAATCCGTGGACTCATCATATCGTAAAAGAAATAAACTTATCAGGTAAGCATAAATTTCCTTTTAATGATTGTGTAGTGTTAGGTGTAATTGTAACTTAGGTTAGGATTTATTTTACAGGTATATTTGTATTTATTCTAGCTAGGTAGTTATTAAATAGTTAATAACTATTTAATAACTATTGTAACTAGTTAAAATAAATACAAAGTTGCATGTAAAATAAAAATAAATCCTAAAATAGCTACAATGTAATTATTAATTATATTGTAGCTATCTTAGGGTTTATTTTATAGGTAAGTATTTAGTTTTAAATAGGAATAATTTTGAGTTAATTATAGTAATTTTATTTAGATTTATTGAAATAATATTTAAGTTAGGGGGGTGTTAGGGTTAGGGTTAGACTTAGGTTTAGGGGTTAATAATTTAGTTATTACTTGCGTTGTGGGCTATGGCGGTTTAGGGGTTAATAGACTTTATTAGTTATTGTGGTGGGGGATTGCGTTTGACAGGTAGATAGACATTGCGCATGCGTTAGGTGTTAGGTTTTTTTTGCAGGCATTTTAGGGAGTTACGGTGCTCCCATACTCAGCGCAAGGCTTGCTACGGCTTTTTATGGCGAGGTAAAAATGGAGTAAGATTTCTCCATTTTCGTCACGTAAGTCCTTGCGCTGGATATTGGATACCGATTTACGACGCGGCCCCATGTTAGCTTATGGGAGTAAATATTGCGGGCGATGGGTGAAATATACGATCGTAACTTCTATGTTACGCCGTATATGAGATACCAAAATCGCGCAAAAACCGGCGTCCATGATCTTGTCTGCAGGAACACTGAGTTTGGAAGCTATATTTTTAGTAGCTTCCACATAATATTTCAAAGCTCTTACCACATCCAAAGAATGTAAGGATTTCTCCAAAGAATTCTTAGGATTAGGACATAAAGAAGGGACAACAATTTCTCTACTAATATTGTTAGAATTCACAACCTTAGGTAAAAATTGAAAAGAAGTCCGCAAAACTGCCTTATCCTGATGAAAAATCAGAAAAGGAGACTCACAAGAAAGAGCAGATAGCTCAGAAACTCTTCTAGCAGAAGAGATAGCCAAAAGGAACAACACTTTCCAAGAAAGTAGTTTAATGTCCAAAGAATGCATAGGTTCAAATGGAGGAGCCTGTAAAGCCCTCAGAACCAAATTAAGACTCCAAGGAGGAGAAATTGACTTAATGACAGGCTTAATACGAACTAAAGCCTGTACAAAACAGTGTATATCAGGAAGTATAGCAATTTTTCTGTGAAATAAAACAGAAAGAGCGGAGATTTGTCCTTTCAAGGAACTTGCAGACAAACCCTTATCCAAACCATCCTGAAGAAACTGCAAAATTCTAGGAATTCTAAAAGAATGCCAGGAAAAATTATGAGAAGAACACCATGAAATGTAAGTCTTCCAAACTCTATAATAAATCTTTCTAGAGACAGATTTACGAGCTTGTAACATAGTATTAATCACTGAATCAGAGAAACCTCTATGACTTAGAACTAAGCGTTCAATTTCCATACCTTCAAATTTATTGATTTGAGATCCTGATGGAAAAACGGACCTTGAGATAGTAGGTCCGGCCGTAACGGAAGTGGCCAAGGCGGGCAACTGGACATCCGAACCAGATCCGCATACCAAAACCTGTGTGGCCATGCTGGAGCCACCAGCAACACAAAAGATTGTTCGATGATGATTTTGGAAATCACTCTTGGAAGAAGAACTAGAGGCGGGAAGATGTAAGCAGGTTGATAACACCAAGGAAGTGTCAGCGCATCCACTGCTTCCGCCTGAACATCCCTGGACCTGGACAGGTATCTGGGAAGTTTCCTGTTTAGATGAGAGGCCATGAGATCTATCTCTGGAAGACCCCACATCCGAACAATCTGAGAAAACACATCTGGATGGAGAGACCACTCCCCTGGATGTAAAGTCTGGCGGCTGAGATAATCCGCCTCCCAATTGTCTACACCTAGGATATGCACCGCAGAGATTAGACAGGAGCTGGATTCTGCCCAAGCAAGTATCCGAGATACTTCTTTCATAGCTTGGGGACTGTGAGTCCCACCCTGATGATTGACATAAGCCACAGTTGTGATATTGTCTGTCTGAAAACAAATGAACGGTTCTCTCTTTAGTAGAGGCCAGAACTGAAGAGCCCTGAGAATTGCACGGAGTTCTAAAATATTTATTGGTAATCTCGCCTCTTGAGATTTCCAAACCCCTTGTGCTGTCAGAGACCCCCAAACAGCTCCCCAACCTGAAAGACTCGCATCTGTTGTGATCACAGTCCAGGTTGGGCGAACAAAAGAAGCCCCTTGAACCAAACGATGGTGATCTATCCACCATGTCAGAGAGTGTCGTACATTGGGATTCAAGGATATTAATTGTGATATCTTTGTATAATCCCTGCACCATTGATTCAGCATACAAAGCTGTAGAGGTCTCATGTGAAAACGAGCAAAGGGGATTGCGTCCGATGCTGCAGTCATGAGACCTAAAACTTCCATGCACATAGCCACTGAAGGGAATGACTGAGACTGAAGGAGCCGACATGCTGCGACCAATCTTAAACGTCTCTTGTCTGTTAGAGACAGAGTCATGGACACTGAATCTATCTGGAAGCCTAAAAAGGTGACCCTTGTCTGAGGAATCAAGAAACTTTTTGGTAAATTGATCCTCCAACCATGTTTCCGAAGAAACAACACTAGTTGATTCGTGTGAGATTCTGCAGTATGTAAAGACTGAGCTAGTACCAAGATATCGTCCAAATAAGGAAACACCGCAATACCCTGTTCTCTGATTACAGATAATAGGGCACCCAGAACCTTTGAAAAGATTCTTGGAGCTGTTGCTAGGCCAAATGGAAGAGCAACAAATTGGTAATGCTTGTCTAGAAAAGAGAATCTCAGAAACTGAAAGTGTTCTAGATGAATCGGAATATGAAGGTATGCATCCTGCAAGTCTATTGTGGACATATAATGTCCTTGCTGAACAAAAGGCAGAATAGTCCTTATAGTCACCATCTTGAAAGTTGGTACTCTTACATAACGATTCAAAATTTTCTGATCCAGAACTGGTCTGAACAAATTTTCTTTCTTTGGTACAATGAATAGGTTCGAATAAAACCCCAAACCTTGTTCCTGAGGAGGAACTGGCATGATCACCCCTGAAGACTCCAGGTCTGAAACACACTTCAGAAAAGCCTGAGCTTTTACTGGATTTACAGGAATGTGTGAGAGAAAAAATCTTCTCACAGGAGGTCTTACTTTGAATCCTATTCGATACCCTTGAGAGACAATGCTCTGAATCCAATGATTTTGGACAGATTTTATCCAAAAATCCTTGAAAAACCTTAATCTGCCCGCTACCAGCTGAGCTGGAATGAGGGCCGCACCTTCATGCGGACTTAGGGGCGGACTTTGGTTTCCTAAATGGCTTGGATTTATTCCAATTTGAGGAAGGCTTCCAACTGGAAGCAGATTCCTTTGGAGGAGGATTGAGTTTTTGTTCCTTAATCTGACGAAAGGAACGAAAACGGTTAGAAGCCTTAGATTTACCCTTAGGTTTTTTTATCCTGAGGCAAAAAAACTCCTTTTCCTCCAGTGATAGTTGAAATAATAGAATCCAACTGAGAACCAAATAAATTATTACCTTGGAAAGAAAGAGATAGTAATCTAGATTTAGATGTCATATCAGCATTCCAAGATTTAAGCCACAAAGCTCTTCTAGCTAATACAGCTAAAGACATGGATCTAACATCAATTTTGATAATATCAAAAATGGCATCACAAATAAAATGATTAGCATGTTGTAGTAGGCGAACAATGCTAGATATGTCAGAATCCAATTCATGTTGCGCTAAATTTTCCAACCAGAAAGTTGATGCAGCCGCAACATCACCCAAAGAAATAGCAGGTCTGAGAAGATGACCTGAATATAAATAGGCCTTCCTTAGATAAGATTCAAGCTTCCTATCTAAAGGATCCTTAAAGGAAGTGCTATCTTCCATAGGAATAGTAGTACGTTTAGCAAGAGTAGAAATAGCCCCATCAACTTTGGGGATTTTTTCCCAAAACTCTATAGATTTTGCTGGTAAAGGATGCAATCTCTTAAACCTTGAAGAAGGAATAAAGGAAGTACCTGGCTTATTCCATTCCCTAGAAATCATATCAGAAATAGCCTCAGGAATAGGAAAAACACCTGGAGAAAACACAGGAGGTTTAAAAACAGCATTTAAACGTTTATTAGACTGAACGTCAATAGGACTGGTTACCTCAATATCCAAAGTAATTAACAATTCTTTTAATAAAGAACGCATATACTCTATTTTAAATAAATAAGTAGATTTGTCAGTGTCAATATCTGAGGAAGGATCTTCTGTTTCAGATAGATCCTCATCAGAAGAGGATGAATTATTATGTTGTTGGTCATTTGAAATTTCATCAGCTAAATGAGAAGTTTTAAAAGACCTTTTACGTTTATTAGAAGGTGGAAATGCAGACAAAGCCTTCATAATAGATTCAGAAACAAATTCTTTAAAATTTACAGGTATATCATGCACATTAGAAGTTGAAGGAACTGCAACTGGCAATGTACTATTGTGATGTCGCGAACCTAAAATTTTCGATTCGCAAACGGCGGACTCGAACTTCCGGTATTGTTCGCGAACGCGCGAACCGCACAAACCGCCATTGAATTCAATAGTCAGGCGAACTTTAAAACCTACAAGGACTCTTTCTGGCCACAATAGTGATGGAAAAGTTGTTTCAAGGGTACTAACACCTGGACTGTCGCATGCTGGAGGGGGATCCCTGGCAAAACTCCCATGGAAAATTACATAGTTTATGCAGAGTCTGCTTTTAAGCCATAATGGGCCTAAATCAACTAACATTCCCAAAGTGGCTGTCTCAAAACATCCCGGACAGAAGATAGATTGATAGATAGGATAGATAGATATACATAGATTGATAGTTAGATAGAATCGATAGAAGAGAAATAGATAGATTTGTTAGATATATAATTACCCTAATAAAGTCTAATAATTAAACATGCGTTCTTGGACCCAACTAGCTTGTGTTAATTAGTACTTTTCTTAGCACTTTAATCCCTGTTCCCCCCCTATCGGGGGTGTTCTATATGGCCTGCCTGATTACCCTGAAAAATATAATAATAAGACATGCGGTCTGGTACCCATTTTAACTAGGTTGTGTTTTAAGTACTACCATTCTTAGCACTTTAATCTCTGTAACTCCCCCTATTTGGTGAGGTCTATACGGCCTGGATGATTACCCATACAAAATATAATAATAATACATCTGCTCTTGGTCTGCGACCCATGGTAACTATGTTGTGTTAATTAGTAATGTCCTTCGCATTTTAATAGCTGTTACTCATACTCACCCTATCGGTGGAGGTCTATATGGCCTGCATGATTACCCTTACAAAATATAATAACCAAACATATGCTCTGGGACCCATGGTAAGTAGGTTGTGTTAAGTAGTACTGTTCTTTGCAGTTTAATACCTGTTACAACACCAAATGGTGGCAGGTCTATCTGGCCTTCATGATTAGCTGCACCCAAACCCAAAAAAAAGCAGAGTGGTCTTAGACTAACACCCATGGCTAACTCGGTTGTTTCAATTAGTACTATTCTTAGCACTTTCATCCCTGTTACGGGTGGTCTACATGGCCATCCTGATTAGCCGAACAAAATACTACAATCCAACCTTTGCTCAGTCTTCATAGGCCCTTCATTGTCTGTATTTTGATAGTACAGTTCTTATTATTTTTATAGCTGATACAACACCGAATGTTGTCAGCTCTATATGGCCTGCATGATTAGCTGCACCCAATACAAAAATAAATCCAAGCGGTCTTGGATTAACACCCATGGCTAACTCTGTTGTTTCAAGTAGTACTATTCTTAGCACTTTCATCTCATCATCCCTGTTACTTCCAGGACTCTCGGTGGTGGTCTACATGGCCATCATGATTAGCCTAACCAAATACTACAATCCAACCTTGGCTCAGTCTTCATAAGGCCCTTCATTGGCTGTATTTTGGTAGTACTGTTCTTATTAGTTTAATAGCTGATACGACACCGAATGGTGGCAGCTCTATATGGCCTGCATGAATAGCCGCACCCAAAGCCAAAAAAAAAGCCAAGCGGTCTTGCACTAACACCCATGGCTAACTCTGTTGTTTCAAGTTCTACTATTCTTAGCTCTTTCATCTCATCCCTGTTACTTCCAGGACTCTCAGTGGTGGTGGTCTACATGGCCATCATGATTACCCTCACCAAAATATAACAACAATACGTGCGTGCAGGGAACCATGGTAAGCTTACTTCCTTTCGCAAAATCGAGTATAACAGTTGCAAGCAGAGGTTCTGACCCTGCATTATGGCTGCACCTCTCCCTAAAAGAGGCATGCGTTACAGAGTCTGTGGGCATGTATGTAAAGAGCTGGCCTGCCTAAAAAGAGGAGCAAGGCTGTACAGGTTGTTCTCCTTCAGCCGTTTTATACGCTGTCCCACGGCCATGACTCTCAACAACCACAACAGAATGAAACACCACATATGCCATCCTTTTGAACAACAGAGTACAGGTATGGCATTGATTTTAGTTACACTGCGATATTTATTATGAACCGTGAAATTGAAAACAAAAACATGATTGGACACCAAGTACAGTACAGGTCGTTCTCCTTCGGCCTTTTTAGAATAGTGTTCCGGACCCCCAACAAAAACAACAGCAGGAATGAGGACATATGGCATCCTTTTGAACAATAGATGACAGGTAAGGCATAGATTTTACAAAGCCATAGATAATTTTTTTGCAACTGTGAAATAAAAAAAACATTGATTGGACATTATTAAGAATACTGTCACAACAAATATGATTGGTGTAAATATTTTTCAAGTAGGCCTGGCACACAGGCTTGGAAGGCAGTAGAAAAGTGCAATTCTAGGGCACGGGCAAACTGAGGATTAAGATCAACAATCAAATTTTTTTTAATTTTAATTAGTAACTATACTGTCTGTGACAACAATTATGATTGGTGTAAATAGTTGGCTAGACGGCCTGGCACAAAAGGCTGGCAGTGGCAGGCAGGAGGTAAATGCAATTCAATGGCACTAGGAGACTGAATATTTGCAGTCCAAAAAATTATGATTTTTATTTTTTTATATACTGTTACAAGAATTGTGATTGGTGCCACTAATTGGCTAGTTGTGCTTGGCACACAGGCTGGCAGATATGAGTCGTGGATGGTAGGTAGGGCAGCAATTTAACACAGTATGCTGTGTAAGTGACAAAAACACAGGCCTGATAGAAAATTAAGTTAGATTACACTAGCAAAATATTTTAAAATTTTAGATTTTAATATTAAAATTATGTTAAGAAGTGCAATGCACATATGACTCTATGAGTGGTCGCACTGGCTGGCTGCTACGTAGGGCAGCAATTAACAACAGTATGCTGTGTAAGTCAGATAGACAGTTAGACACAGGCCTGATAGAAAATAAAATTAGATTACACTAGCATAATGATTTAAAGACTTTTTTTTGGAAATTTAAAGAAAAAGGTTAAGCACATACATATGAGTCGTGGTTGATAGCCTTGGAAGGGCAGCTATTAAAAACAGTAGGCTCTGTAAGTCAGATACACACACGCCTGATAGAAAATACTATTAGATTACACTAGAAAAATGATTGAAATTATTTTTTTTTGGGGGGGGGGATTAAAAAAAGGTTAAACACATATGAGTCGTGGCTCATAGACTAGGGAGGGCAGCAAGTAAACAAAGTAGGCTCTGTATGTTAGCAAAACACACAGGCCGGATAGAAAATTATATTAGATTACACTAGCAAACAAATTTAAACTTTTTTTTTTATATTAAAATTAAGGTGAAGAAGAATAGATATGAGTGCTGGGTGGCTGCCTGGCACAGACCAATTAACCAAAAGACTGAAAAAAATGAGGTATATTAATGCTGAGTGAGCCTGACAGACACAGGCCTGATAGTAAATGTAATTAGATTACACTAGCAAAATTTTTTTTTTTTATTTTTTTTTATTTAAAATAATGTTATAAACGGATATTAACACTGGTGGCTGGTGGCTGCTGGCTGGCACAGAGCAATGAACCAGAGTATATGCTGTGTGACACTGGCCTGATAGAAAATGAAAAAAAATTACACTAGAAAAATAATTAAATTTTTTGGTTAGTTAAATTTAAACTAATGTTGTTAGGGAGATATCAGTGGTGGCAGTAGTCACAGCATATGCTGTGAGCCTTAAACACACAGCCTGAAAGCCAGGCAAATGCATATTAATAAAAAAAGGAGAAAAAAAAACAGCACGAAATATAGCCCTAAAAAGGGCTTTATGGGGTGCTGTGCTTGCAGCAGAGATGAGTGGAGTCCTTCTGGACTGTAAATACACTAGCCTAGCTATGTTTTTCCTATTAATGTCAGGAGCAAAAACACAACACGTCCTCTCATTAAGAAAGCAAGGTCGTTATGAGTCTAAAATGGCGGATTCCGAGTAGCTGGGAGGGTCTGTGAGGGAGTGTCTGATGTTGATTGGCTCTAATGTGTCAGACGGCTGTGACATAAAGGGTCAAAGTTTCCACAATGATGACACATAGGGGCGGATCGAACATCGCCATGTGTTCGCCCACAAACGCGAACGCGAGCAAGCTATGTTCGCAGGGAACCGTTCGTGGGCGAACAGTTCGGGACATCACTATGTACTATTACTGATAGAAACACTATCTGCATGTAAAAGTTTATCATGACAACTATTACAAATGACATTCGGTGGAATAATTTCTACAATTTTACAACAAATGCACTTAGCTTTTGTAGAACCCATGTCAGGCAGCAATGTTCCAGCAGAAACTTCAGAGACAGGATCGGATTGGGACATCTTGCTCAATGTAAAAAAAACAACAACATATAAAGCAAAATTATCTATTTCCTTAAATGACAGTTTCAGGAATGGGAAAAAATGCAAAAGCATAGGCCTCTTGATAGAAAAGAAAGCAGGAGGCAAACAACAATGGGGTATTGAAATAATGATAAAAAATTGGCACCAAGTATGACGCACAACGTAACGTAAACTTTTTTGGCGCCAAAAATGACCGGAAATTACACACTTGCGTCACTAATGACGCCGCCGTGTGAAAGGTCTCGACGTCACATATGACGCCGGAAATGACGAAGTTGCGTCAAAAACGTAATTTCCCGCGCCAAAAAGCTTGCGCCAAAAATGACGCAATAAAGTCTAACATTTGACGCACCCGCGGGCCCAATACCCGCAAATGCAAAAGTAGTCAAATTGAAAAAAGACTAAACCCCAGGTAAGAAACAAATTTCTTAAAGTGAATATATTCCCAAATATGAAACTGACAGTCTGCAGAAGGAAATACATGAACCTGACTCATGGCAAATATAAGTACAATACATATATTTAGAACTTTATATAATTTGCATAAAGTGCCAAACCATAGCTGAGAGTGTCTTATGTAAATGAAAACATACTTACCAAAAGACACCCATCCACATATAGTAGATAGCCAAACCAGTACTAAAACAGTTCTCTAGTAGAGGTAATGGTAAATTTGAGAGTATATCGTCGATCTGAAAAGGGAGGTAGGAGATGAATCTCTACGACCGATAACAGAGAACCCATGAAAAAGACCCCCGTTAGAAAAAATTATCGTATTCAATAGGTGATACTCCCTTCACGTCCCTCTGACATTCGCTGTACTCTGAGAGGAATCGGGCTTCAACAATGCTGAGAAGCGCATATCAACGTAGAAATCTTAGCACAAACTTACTTCACCACCTCCATAGGAGGCAAAGTTTGTAAAACTGAATTGTGGGTGTGGTGAGGGGTGTATTTATAGGCATTTTGAGGTTTGGGAAACTTTGCCCCTCCTGGTAGGATTGTATATCCCATATGTCACTAGCTCATGGACTCTTGCCAATTACATGAAAGAAAACCTCCTTGTACTGTATGTTATAGTGCGTTAAGCTCCATACCGCACAAAAGACAAGGGCTTAATTTACATGCTCATGCACACATTCCCCCATAGACATCAATGAAAAAAATTAACACCTGCGAACGCAGAATGGAGATCGCCGTAACGCAATCCCCATAGATGTCTATGGGGAAAAGAAAGTTAAGTTTAAACCTAACACCCTAACATAAACCCCAAGTCTAAATACCCCTAATCCGCGACACCCGACATCGCTGACACTAAATAAAGCTATTAACCCCTAAACCACCGCCCCCGACATCACGGACACTAAATAAAAAGATTATATCCCTAAACCGCCGGCCCCCCACATCGGTACCAATAAACTAAATCTATTAACCCCTAATCCGCTGGCCCCCCACATCGCAATGACTAAGCTAAACATATTAACCCCCAAACCACCGGCCCCCACAACACAACACACTAAATTAAAATATTAACCCCTAAACCTAATACCCCCTAACTTTAAATTAAACTTACAATATAACTATCTTTAAATAAATAAAAACTTACCTGTGAAATAAAAAATAAGTTTAAACTAGAAATTTAACTAACATTACTATTTTAAGTAAATAAAAGAAAATAAAAATTAAAAAAAAACTAACATTACAATATTAAATAATCCTAACACTACAAAAAAAAATAAAAAAAAATGTATGCTTACCTGATAAATTTCTTTCTTTCCGGACATGGAGAGTCCACAACGTCATTCCAATTACTAGTGGGATATTCACACCTGGCCAGCAGGAGGAGGCAAAGAGCACCCCAGCAAAGCTGTTAAGTGTCACTTCCCTTACCCATAACCCTCAGTCATTCAGCTGAAGGGAAATAGAAAAAGAAGATAACACAAAGGTGTAGAGATGCTTGAGGTTTAGTAAAGAAATTACTGTCTAATCTTAAGGATGGGGTCGTGGACTCTCCATGTCCAGAAAGAAAGAAATTTATCAGATAAGCATACATTTTATTTCTTTCCTAAGGCATGGAGAGTCCATGACGTCATTCCAATTACTATTGGGAACCAATACCCAAGCTAGAGAACACGGAATGAAAAGGGAGGCAGAACAAGACAGGTAGACCTAAACAGAAGGCACCACTGCTTGAAAAACCTTTCTTCCAATAGAGGCCTCAGCCGAGGCAAAAGTATCACATTTGGAAAATTTGGAAAAAGTATACAGAGAAGGCCATGTTGCCGCCTTGCAAATCTGTTCCACGGAAGCTTCATTTTTGAAAGCCCGAGAAGAAGAGACAGCTCTAGTGGAGTGAGCTGTAATTCTCTCTGGAGGCTGCTGTCCATCAGTCTCATAAGCAAAACGAATCATACTTCTCAACCAGAGGGAAAGAGAAGTAGCAGTAGCCTTCTCACCCTTACACTTTCCAGAGAAACAAACAAACAGGGCAGAAGATTGGCGAAAATACTTAGTAGGTAAAATTTGAGATCATGCACAACATCCAAGTTATGCTACAGACGCTCCTCCTTATAAGAAGAAGAATTAGGACAGAGAGAAGGAACAACAATTTCCTGATTAATATTTCTATCCGAAACCACCTTAGGGAGAAACCCCAATTTAGTACGAAGGAACTAAGGTAAGGCAAATTGCACTGCAAAGCTGAGAGTTCATAAACTCTCTGAGCACAAGAAATAGCGATTAGAAACAAAACCTTCCAAGATAACAGCTTAATATCTATGGAATGCATTGGCTCAAACAGAGCCTGCTGCAAAACTCTAAGAACTAGATTAAGGCGGAGCAACAGGTTTAAACACAGGCCTGATTCTGACCAGGGCCTGACAAAAAGATTGAACATCTGGCACATCCACCAGACGCCTATGTAAAAGAATAGATAAAGCAGAAATCTGATCTTTCAGAGAACTGACTGACAACCCTTTCTCCAGACCTTCCTGGAGAAAAGACAAAATTCTAGGAATCCTGACCTTACTCCAAGAGTAGCCCTTAGATTCACACAAATAAAGATATTTACGCCATACCTTATGGTAAATTTAGCTATTTAGCGGTATAGCTATACCGCTGCGACTTGTAATATGCGTTACCTGCCATTCCACGTGCAATGGCCAATTTTTCAGCGGTAAAGCCGTACCGTATCATAATGCAAAACTTGTAATATAGCTCATAGAGTGTTAAGTTAGCATCTGATAATACAAATATGACTTCTCATATACAGACCTCATAATCTGAGATCTAATCTCGTATGTAATGACCTTCTCCTATGCTAACTTAAAAACAAAACACATATAATGGTAATGAAGGTTATGGTGCTGTTTCAGGGATAAATAACAAAACTAATGTATCCAGCAAGTATGGTAGTCAACTGTTAACAAAAGACACCGGTAAATACATAATGCTCCATAATTGGTCAACTTATAAACTTTTTCTTTTAAATGAAGGAAAATGACCCTCTAATAAATTATATAATCCTATAAAATAATATTAAAAGTAACATCATAGTGGAGTAGTGAAACAGATTTAACTGCTTAAAGAGATGTACTTTATACACATAGCCTAGGAGTTTATCTCACTTATTATGAGCTACTGCTTGGTTGGTAAATAATAGGAGAAATGGTAAAGTATAGTAGCATATATATTTATATGTAGGGTAAAAAATATACATGCTGTACATGCAAAGGATACAAGGGAGACCAAGATTAATGTATTAGGTCAGGAGGATAAAAAAAGTATTTAGTCAGCCACCAATTGTGCAAGTTCTCCCACTTAAGAAGATGAGAGAGGCCTGAAATTTTCATCATAGGTATACCTCAACTATGAGAGACAAAATGAGGAAACAAATCTAGACAATCACATTGACTGATTTAGAAAGAATTTATTTTCAAATTATGGTGGAAAATAAGTATTTGGTCAATATCAAAAGTTCATCTCAATACTTTGTTATATATCCTTTGTTGGCAATGACAGAGGTCAAATGTTTTCTGTAAGTCTTCACAAGGTTGTCACATACCGTTGCTGGTATGTTGGCCCATTCCTGCATGCAGATCTCCTCTAGAGCAGTGATGTTTTGGGGCTGTCGCTGGGCAACACAGATTTTCAACTCCCTCCAAAGGTTTTCTATGGGGTTGAGATCTGGAGACTGGCTAGGCAACTCAAGGACCTTGAAATGCTTCTTACGAAGCCACTCCTTCATTGCCTGGGCAGTGTGCTGAAAGATCCAGCCACGTTTCATCTTCAATGCCCTTGCTGATGGAAGGAGGTTTGCACTCAAAATCTCACGATACATGGCCCCATTCATTCTTTCATGTACATGGATCAGTCGTCCTGTTCCCTTTGCAGAGAAACAGCCACAAAGCATGATGTTGCCAGCCCCATGCTTCACAGTAGGTATGGTGTTCATTGGTTGCAACTCAGCATTCTCTCTCCTCCAAACACGATGAGTTGTGTTTCTACCAAACAGTTCTACTTTGGTTTCATCTGACCATATGACATTCTCCCAATCCGCTTCTGGATCATCCAAATGCTCTCTAGCATACTTCAGATGGGCCCGGACATGTACTGGCTTAAGCAGGGGGACACGTCTGGCACTGCAGGATCTGAGTCCCTGGGGGCGTAGTGTGTTACTGATGGTAGTCTTTGTTACGTTGGTCCCAGCTCTCTGCAGGTCATTCACTAGATCCCCCCGTGTGGTTCTGGGATGTTTGCTCACCGTTCTTGTGATCATTTTGACACCACGGGGTGAGATCTTGCGTGGAGCCCCAGATCGAGGGAGATTATCAGTGGTCTTGTATGTCTTCCATTTTCTAATTATTGCTCCCACAGTTGATTTCTTCACACCAAGCTGCTTGCCTATTGCAGATTCAATCTTCCCAGCCTGGTGCAGGTCTACAATTTTTTTTCTGGTGTCCTTCGACAGCTCTTTGGTCTTCACCATAGTGGAGTTTGGAGTGTGACTGTTTGAGGTTGTGGACAGGTGTCTTTTATACTGATAACAAGTTCAAACAGGTGCCATTAATACAGGTAAAGAGTGGAGGACAGAGGAGCCTCTTAAAGAAAAATATATAGGTCTGTGAGAGCCAGAAATCTTGCTTGTTTGTAGGTGACCAAATACTTATTTTCCACCATAATATGCAAATAAATTATTTCCAAATCAGACAATATGATTGTCTGGATTTGTTTCCACATTTTGTCTCTCATAGTTGAGGTATACCTATGATGAAAATTACAGGCCTCTCTCATCTTCTTAAGTGGGAGAACTTGCACAATTGGTGGCTGACTAAATACTTTTTTGCCCCACTGTAAATACATTATCTAATTTACATATGCGATTAAGGTTAAAGCGATATTACACTGTAAAATTGTTTTTCTAGTAATGTATTTTCAATGACTTGCTATACCAGATGCAGAGTATAAAATGTATGAGAAATTGCATTTTCAGGTTTATTTGTGTATATGAAGTAGTTGGTTTTGTGCTTTTAAACCACAGCCTATTACAATGGGTTGAGCTTCAGGTAATATCAGATCTCATTATGTTATCACTTTGTGTACACTGACTTGCTTCCTTATCTTATATTTGTCTGGAACACCAGAGCTCAATACATAGAGAGAACAATGAAAAATTATCATTTTATTACTTAACTATCATACACCCCCACTGG
Source organism: Bombina bombina (assembly GCF_027579735.1). Taxonomy (NCBI): domain Eukaryota; kingdom Metazoa; phylum Chordata; class Amphibia; order Anura; family Bombinatoridae; genus Bombina; species Bombina bombina. Next base: position 31,685,251 of record NC_069504.1, read on the forward strand.
CAGTGTAACTTCTTCTTCTGGCTGTGTTTACTTAGGCTATACAATAGCTGAGACTCCAGTATCAAAACTTTCAGTATAGGTTGGGAAACCACAAGCTAAATCAGCTATTTCAATGGCCAAAATATGGGTAAATTAGCTACTTGTAAACAATTTAATACACTCCAGCAGGTAAAATAATTCATTGGGAACAATTTAAATGGGAGAAAATTTTTGGGTGAACTCCCATGAGATGAAAATGATGACTCATGGCTCTTAAGTAAAAAAAAGAAAAATAACTTTAGATAATGGCCTATTTTTAACAAGCTCCGAATGGAGCTTGTCGGCCCCTGTTTCTGGCGAGTCTTCAGACTCGCCAGAAACAGCAGTTATGAAGCAGCGGTCACAAAGGCCGCTGTTCAATAACGCTGTCCGTCTGCTCTGAGCAGGCGGACAGACATCGCCGGAAATCAACCCGATCGAGTACAATCGGGTTGATTGACACCCCCCTGCTGGCGGCCGATTGGCCGCGAGTCTGCAGGGGGCGGCGTTGCACCAGCAGCTTTTGTGAGCTGCTGGTGCAATGCTGAATATGGAGAGTGTATTGCTCTCCGTATTCAGCGAGGTCTGGCGGACCTGATTCGCACTGTCGGATCAGGTCCGCCAGACCTTGATAAATAGAGGCCAATGCCTGAACTATGTGAATATATCATAAAGCATTAATTATCGGTAGTCTAGGAGATATAACTAGTGAAGCATATTGTAAAACAACATGTTGTGTCATAGAACTAATCACCTCTAGATATGAACATTCATTTCTAGCAATAGAGTTTGTAAGGGATTATCTTGCGCAGAATCAAATCTCACATTAAATACAGTCATAGCACCCACAATAATGTTGAATGGTAAAAACTCTATGCAAAGAGAGACATGTTTACCTTTATCACAACTATTTGCAAATGAGTGGATTATACATAAGGACATAATTAGAAATGTAGCAAGAGGTATAGACCATTTTCTTCTGCCTGAAAGAACAGAACCTCTTATCCTACACAACACTGAACGAAAAAATGTGAACTCTCATCTGTTCCAGCAATGCAGCAGTCATTTGTGCAGAAAGCAGTGTTTTTAGACAGGGAGTGTTCTCAAGTGTTACTGTTCCCGGAGCGCTTGTGAGGTCTGTTCCCTGAGACTCCAGCCTGAGCACAAAGCTGTAGGAAGATATAAATGGGAGGACCACGTTATCTAGATTTGTATCCCCTGTGGACCGCTATCCTTCAACAGCTGTTATTGGGTCAAGTATGAGATGATAGTTAGAGCCCCAGCAGCTCTCCAGGGGGGCCGGCCAAATGTCGGAAAGAGGTAAGGAGACAATTAGTGACTTGTTATTCTCAAATTGTATGGTAGTGTTATCTAAAGCCGCCGTCTTCCATCTCAGGGCACCTTGACGGTGTGCTAAAGTAGGCAGGCTACTCACGTTCTGCACTGTGGGTTGAACTCTGTACCTCTCCATTGCGTGTTGATCATCAGATTTTAAGGTTTCTGCAGACTAAGGTTTCTGGGGCTTTGAACTTGGAGTTCGGGGGAAGGTGATGGTTCTCATGGTAGGCCACCGCCTAAAGTCCCATTGGCCCAGATACGGGTTGGAAGATCATAAGCTCAGCAAGAATTATATTAGTCCAATCAGCCTTTATTAAAAGTAAGCCACCTAGGGCGAGATCACATATGCGGCGTAAGCTTCAGCGTAACTGCTGATACCTGCATTGTCATAATTTCACCCTGTACATCAGGGAATCACATAAACATGGCCGGCAGTTCACAAATTGCCGTAAGTCGAATAAACTAGCAATGTCCAGAAATGTGAGTAAATACACATTTCTGGAGTCTCCAGTGGCTTACGGCAGTTTAGAAACTGCCGGCGCATAAAAAAAAAAAAAAAAAAGTTAAATATCCCGTAAAAGTCTAACACGCCTCCCAAAAATCACCCACATCGCAATAAACCTAATTAAGCTATCAACCCCTAAACCGCCAAAGCCCACAACACAAATAACGAATTTAATTACTAACCCCCCTTACCTAACACCCCCTAAATTAACCCCAATTACATAAATTTAAATACTAACTTATAATTAAAATAAAAAACATAAGATTACTTTAAAAATAAAAAAACTAAGATTAATTTAATCTAAAATTACAAAAAATAAAGAAGTCTAACATTACATAAAAAAATAAACCAAATTATCAAAAATAAAAAAATAAACCTAATCCTTATGAAAATAAAAAAGCCCCTCCAAAATAAAAACACCCCCTAATCTAAACTAAACTACCAATAGCCCTTAAAAGGGCCTTTTGTAGGGCATTGCCCTAAGTTAAACAGCTGTTTTACATTGGTCATAAAATGTGATCTGATCATCATCTAAGTCACAACAATAGACAATCACAGTCTGCTTAAACTAATAACACACAAAGAATGAAATGTTGCCATGTTTTTATTGAACACACCATGTAAACATTCACAGTGCAGGTGGAAAAAGTATGTGAACCCCTAGATTAATGACATCTCCAAGAGCTAATTGCAGTGAGATGTCAGCCAACTGGAGTCCAATCAATGAGATGAGATTGGAGGTGTTGGTTACAGCTGCCCTGTCCTATAAAAAACACACACCAGTTCTGGGTTTGCTTTTCACAAGAAGCATTGCCTGATGTGAATGATGCCTCACACAAAAGAGCTCTCAGAAGACCTACGATTAAGAATTGTTGACTTGCATAAAGCTGGAAATGGTTATAAAAGTATCTCCAAAAGCCTTGCTGTTCATCAGTCCACGGTAAGACAAATTGTCTATAAATGGAGAAAGTTCAGCACTGCTGCTAACTCTCCCTAGAAGTGGCCGTCCTGTAAAGATGACTGCAAGAGCACAGCGCAGACTGCTCAATGAGGTGAAGAAGAATCCTAGAGTTTCAGCTAAAGACTTACAAAAGTCACTGGCAAATGCTAACATACCTGTTAGCGAATCTACAATACATAAAACACTAAACAAGAATGGATTTCATGGGAGGATACCACAGAGGAAGCCACAAAACATTGCTGCACGTTTACAGTTTGTACAAGAGCACCTGGATGTTCCACAGCAGTACTGGCAAAATATTCTGTGGACAGGTGAAACCAAAGTTGAGTTGTTTGGAAGAAACACACAACACTATGTGTGGCGAAAAAGAGGCACAACACACCAACATCAAAACCTCATCCCAACTGTGAAGTATGGTGGTGGGGGCATCATGGTTTGGGGCTGCTTTGCTGCATCAGGGCCTGGATGGATTGCTATTATTGAAGTAAAAATTAATTCCCAAGTTTATCAAGACATTTTGCAGGAGAACTTAAGGCCATCTGTCTACCAGCTGAAGCTCAACAGAAGATGGGTGTTGCAACAGGACAATGACCCAAAGCATAGAAGTAAATCAACAGAATGGCTTAAACAGAAGAAAATATACCTTCTGAAGTGGCCCAGTCAGAGTCCTGACCTCAACCCGATTGATGCTGTGGCATGACCTCAAGAAAGCGATTCACACCAGACATCCCAAGAATATTGCTGAACTGAAACAGTTCTGTAAAGAGGAATGGTCAAGAATTACTCCTGACCGTTGTGCATGACTGATCTACAACTACAGGAAACGTTTGGTTGAAGTTATTGCTGCCAAAGGAGGTTCAACCAGTTATTAAATCCAAGGGTTCACATACTTTTTCCACCTGCACTGTGAATGTTTACATGGTGTGCTCAATAAAAACATGGTAACATTTCATTCTTTGTGTGTTATTAGTTTAAGCAGACTGTGATTGTCTATTGTTGTGACTTAGATGATGATCAGATCACATTTTATGACCAATCTGTGCAGAAATCCATATCATTCCAAAGGGTTCACATACTTTTTCTTGCAACTGTACTATCCCCCCTAACAGTAAAACCCCCCACCCACCAAACCCCCCAAAATAAAAAAACCTAACACTAAAAAAACCTAAACTACCCATTGCCCCTAAAGGAGCATTTGTATGAGCATTGCCCTTAAAGCTCTTCTACTAAAAGGGCATTCAGCTCTTTTACAGCCCAAAAGAACCCTAATCAAAAAAAAAAAGCCACCCCAAAAAAATAACAAAAGAGCCTAAGTGGGGTAGTTATCAACGTGTCAACTTTCCTGCCTTCGCCGGCCCAATACGCCCGCCTAAGCTCGCCTACCATCGCCGCCGCGGGCCTGAAAAAATTCGCCTAAGTTATCAATAAAGCTGTCAAGCCGCGCACCAAGAACGGGGCGATGAGCAGCGGATTGTGAGACCTATCACTCATCCGATCTCGCTGCTCTTCGGCTTTTTTACAGCTTTATTGCTAGCCTGTCACTAAGCACCCACACTAAACTACACTGTTCTACCCCCTATACCGGCGCCCCCGGAGCCTCCCGCAACTAAATAAAGTTATTAACCCCTAAACCGCCGCTCCTAGATCCCGCTGCAACTCTTATAAATGTATTAACCCCTAAACCGCCGCTCCCGGATACCGCCGCAACCTACATTATACCTAGTAACCCCTATACTGCCCGCCCTATACCGCCGCCCTCTATAATAAAGTTATTAACCCCTATCCTGCTGATCCCGCACCTCACCGCAACTAAATAAATAGTTTAACCCCTGAACCGCCGCTCCCGGACCCCGCCGCAACCTATATTAAATTTATTAACCCCTAATCTGCCCCCCCTACACCATCGCCACCTATAATACATTTATTAACCCCTATCCTGCCCCCCCTACACCGCCGCCACTGTAATACATTTATTAACCCCTAAACCTAAGTCTAACACTAACCCTAACACCCCCCTAACTTAAATATTAATTAAATAAATCTAAATAATATTTCTATTATTAACTAAATTAATCCTATTTAAAACTAAATACTTACCTTTAAAATAAACCCTAATATAGCTACAATATAAATAATAATTATATTGTAGCTATTTTAGGATTTATTTTTATTTTATAGGTAACTTTTAATTTATTTTAACTAGGTACAATAGCTATTAAATAGTTATTAACTATTTAATAGCTTACCTAGCTAAAATAAAGAGAAATTTACCTGTAAAATAAAAACTAACCTAAGTTACAATTACACCTAACACTACACTATACTTAAATAAATTATTCCTATTTAAAACTAAATACCTGTAAAATAAACCCTTAGATAGCTACAATGTAATTAATAATTATATTGTAGCTATTTTAGGATTTATATTTATTTTACAGGTAACTTTGTATTTATTTTAGCTAGATAGAATAGTTATTAAATAGTTATTAACTATTTAATAACTACCTAGCTAAAAGAAATACAAAATTACCTGTAAAATAAATCCTAACCCAAGTTACAATTAAACCTTACACTACACTATCATTACATTAATTAAATAAATTAACTACAAATAACTACAATTAAATACAATTACATAAACTAACTAAAGTACAAAAAATAAAAAAAGCTAAGTTACAAAAAAAAAAAAGTTACAAACATTTAAAAAATATTACAACAATTTTAAGCTACTTACACCTAATCTAAGCCCCCTAATAAAATAACAAAGCCCCCCAAAATAAAAAATTCCCTACCCTATTCTACATTAAAAAAGTTCAAAGCTCTTTTACCTTACCAGCCCTTAAAAGGGCCTTTTGTGGGGCATGCCCCAAAGAAAACTGCTCTTTTGCCTGTAAAAGACAAATACAACCCCCCCCAACATTAAAACCCACCACCCACATACCCCTAATCTAACCCAAACCCCCCTTAAAATAACCTAACACTAATCCCCTGAAGATCATCCTACCTTGAGTCGTCTTCACTCAGCTGAGCCACCGATGGAACTGAAGAGGAGATCCGGAGCGGCAGAAGTGATCCTCCAAGGGGCCCTGAAGAAGTCTTCCATCCGATGAAGTGATCCTCCAGGCGGCGCTGAAGAAGTCTTCCATCCGGGCGATGTCATCTTCCAAGCGGGGTCTTCAAACTTCTTTCTTCAGGATCCATCTTCATTCCGCCGACACGGAACATCCTTCTTTCCCGACGGACTACCGACGAATGAAGGATCCTTTAAGGGACGTCATCCAATTAAGGTAGGAAAAATCTGATTGGCTGATTGAATCAGCCAATCAGATTGAGCTTGCATTCTATTGGCTGTGATTGGATCAGCCAATCGGATTGAACTTCAATCTGATTGGCTGATTCAATCAGCCAATCAGATTTTTCCTACCTTAATTCCGATTGGCTGATAGAATCCTATCAGCCAATCGGAATTGAAGGGACACCATCTTGGATGACGTCCCTTAAAGGAGCCTTCATTCGTCGGTAGTCCGTCGGGAAAGAAGGATTTTCCGCGTCAGCGGAATGAAGATGGATCCTGAAGAAAGAAGTTTGAAGACCCCGCTTGGAAGATGACATCGCCCAGATAGAAGACTTCTTCAGCGCCGCTTGGAAGATCTCCTCTTCAGCTCGGCTGAGTGAAGACGACTCAAAGTAGGATGATCTTCAGGGGATTAGTGTTAGGTTATTTTAAGAGGGGTTTGGGTTAGATTAGGGGTATTTTAAAGGTATTTAGTTTTAAATAGGATTAATTTAGTTAATAATAGAAATATTAATTAGATTTATTTAATTAATATTTAAGTTAGGGGGGTGTTAGGGTTGGAAGATGACATCGCCCGGATGGAAGACTTCTTCAGTGCCGCCTGGAGGATCACTTCATCGTATGGAAGACTTCTTTAGGGCCCCTTGGAGGATCACTTCATCGGATGGAAGACTTCTTCAGCTCCCCTTGGAGGATCACTTCTGCCGCTCCGAATCTCCTCTTCAGTTCCATCGGTGGCTCGGCTGAGTGAAGATGACTCAAGGTAGGATGATCTTCAGGGGATTAGTGTTAGGTTATTTTAAGGGGGGTTTGGGTTAGATTAGGGGTATGTGGGTGGAGGGTTTTAATGTTGGGGGAGGTTGTATTTTTTTTTTACAGGCAAAAGAGCAGTTTTCTTTGGGGCATGCCCCACAAAAGGCCCTTTTAAGGGCTGGTAAGGTAAAAGAGCTTTGAACTTTTTTAATGTAGAATAGGGTAGGGATTTTTTTTATTTTGGGGGGCTTTGTTATTTTATTAGGGGGCTTAGATTAGGTGTAATTAGCTTAAAATTGTTGTAATATTTTTTAAATGTTTGTAACTTATTTTTTTTATTTTTTGTAACTTAGCTTTTTTATTTTTTGTACTTTAGTTAGTTTATGTAATTGTATTTAATTGTAGTTATTTGTATTTAATTTATTTAATTAATGTAATGATAGTGTAGTGTTAGGTTTAATTGTAACTTAGGTTAGGATTTATTTTACAGGTAATTTTGTATTTCTTTTAGCTAGGTAGTTATTAAATAGTTAATAACTATTTAATAACTATTCTAAATAGCTAAAATAAATACAAAGTTACCTGTAAAATAAATATAAATCTTAAAATAGCTACAATGTAATTATTAATTACATTGTAGCTATCTTAGGGTTTATTTTATAGGTAAGTATTTAGTTTTAAATAGGAATAATTTATTTAATGATAGTGTAGTGTTAGGTGTAATTGTAACTTAGGTTAGTTTTTAGTTTACAGGTAAATTTCTCTTTATTTTAGCTAGGTAGCTATTAAATAGTTAATAACTATTTAATAGCTATGGTACCTAGTTAAAATAAATTGAAAGTTACCTGTAAAATAAAAATAAATCCTAAGATAGCTACAATATAATTATTATTTATATTGTAGCTATATAAGGGTTTATTTTAAAGGTATTTAGTTTTAAATAGGATTAATTTAGTTAATAATAGAAATATTATTTAGATTTATTTAATTAATATTTAAGTTAGGGGGGTGTTAGGGTTAGTGTTAGACTTAGGTTTAGGGGTTAATAAATTTATTACAGTGGCGGCGGTGTAGTGGGGGGCAGGATAGGGGTTAATAAATGTATTATAGGTGGCAACGGTGTAGGGCGGGCAGATTAGGGATTAATAAATTTAATATAGGTTGCGGCGGGGTCCGGGAGCGGCGGTTTAGGGGTTAAACTATTTATTTAGTTGCGGTGAGGTGCCGGATCAGAAGGATAGGGGTTAATAACTTTATTATAGAGGGCGGCGGTATAGGGGGGGCAGGATAGGGGTTAATAGGTATCATGTAGGTGGCGGCGGGGTCTGGGAGCGGTGGTTTAGGGGTTAATACATTTATTATAGTTGCGGCAGGGTCAGGGAGCGGCGGTTTAGGGGTTAATAAGTTTATTATAGTGGCGGTGGGCTCCGGGAGCGGCGGTGTAGGGGTTAATACATATATTATAGTTGCGGCGGGTCAGGGAGCGGCGGTTTAGGGGTTAACATATTTAGTATAGCTTGCGGTGGGCTCCGGGAGCGGCGGTTTAGGGGGTAATAACTTTATTTAGTTGCGGCGGTGTAGGGGGACAGATTAGGGGTGTTTAGACTCGGGGTACATGTTAGGGTGTTAGGTGCAGACATCTCCCATAGAAATCAATGGGATTTCTGGCAGCAGCGAACTTGTACTTTCGCTATGGTCAGACTCCCATTGATTCCTATGGGATCCGCCGCCTCCAGGGCGGCGGATAGAAAACCAGGTACGCTGGGCCGGAAAAGTGCCGAGCGTACTTGCTAGTTTTTTGATAACTAGCAAAAGTAGTCAGATTGTGCCGCACTTGTGTGCGGAACATCTGGAGTGACGTAAGAATCGATCTGTGTCGGACTGAGTCCGGCGGATCGAAGCTTACGTCACAAAATTCTACTTTTGCTGGTCTCTAGCCTTTGATAACTAAGGCGAATCAGCCTCGCCACAAATACGCTGCGGAATTCCAGCGTATTTGAGGTTGACGGCTTGATAACTACCCCCCTAAGTCTCACTCCCAAATAGGTACTCACCGTTTCTGAAGTCCGGCGGAGTCTTCTTCCAGGCCGTGAAGTCTTCTTGGAGGCGACAACATCTTCTTCCAGTGCGGGAACCTCTTCTAGCTTCATCCAGGACCATGGCGACACAGAGCGGAAGTGACTGCAGAACAAGACCAGTGACCGCAGAGCCATCCAGTGTGGAGATCCTCTATGTACGATCACCGCTGCACACTGAGGATTGAATTCAAACTACTGTTTTGTTTTTTTTTTGTTTGTTTTTTTCCTTTTCTTTTTTTATTTTTATCAAAGAAAAAACAAATACATCAAAAAAAGAGAAAAAGAGAAGAAAACAAAGAAAAAACAAACAATAATCAACACATAAAACAAATTAGATAGAACAAATTTCCCCCAAAATAGCAACAAATTTAAATCAAACCAGTTACCAGTTCCCAAATTATTCATTTTCCTTGTCCCTGTCCCCCTATCCTCCCCTGTCAATTTCACAAATACTAACTATCCATATGGAAAAAAAAAAAAAAGGAAGAAGAAGGGGACCCCTCCCTCAACTCTCACGCACTCCACTCCCCCCTCCTCTCTCACCCCTCCTCTACCATCTGCTGTCTTCCTCAAGTTATCTTTAGATTGATAATTTGCTCTATATAGAGTACCATACCCTCGCTTTGACAGCAAGCAAACTCTCTCCAATTCTTGAGAAAGGAATTTCCTCTTCCCAGACTCAATTTAAACTCAAAGGCCACCTTTATCATTGAGTCGAGCAGAAGATTTTTCACTTCCCTCATAGAGGGAGTTCTAGAGGTTATCCAATATTTAAAAATAAGTGTCCTAACTATTATTATTACCGTACGTATGAAGTTTGCTAAATTTCCCCAAGAGTTATTACCAACCAGAAAAAGGATAGAGTCCATTTCTATGTAAATCCTCGATTTCCCTATTAAAGAAAGATAATACTCTAGCTTCGCCCAAAATTGTTTAAGTTTAGGACAATCCCATAACAAATGACCCAAATTAGGATCTTGGAAAGAACATTTAGGGCAGACATTAGTCACTTCTTTATTCCATTTAGCCACCCTACGAGGGGTTAGATAGTCCCCCTGGATTAATCTAAATTGTGATTCTCTATAATAAGAAGCCGAAAAAAGTCTTTGAGTAAGTTTAAGACTGTTAATAAGTGATTTTTCTAAGTCAGTTGAGTTAGTTATTCTATCCCACTGTTTAGCTAACTCCTGTGACACATCCTTTTCTTCTAAAGATAGAAGAAATCTGTAGATATTTGACAGAAGCCTTTTCTCTGATAATTTAGCATTAATAAGAGGATGGTCCTCCCATATATGGGGGGAAATTCTAACAAGACCAAGAATATAGCTCTTAATTTGTAAGAAATAAAAAATATGTTTTCTCTGAATTCCTGGAAACTTTTTTGAAAATTATCAAATACATATACTTTCTGCTGATTATAGTCATAAAAATCACTAACAATCAAAGGATTAGCCGGTGACCATCTTTCATAAATAGCTGTCATATTGCCCAGCGGAAATCGAGTATTACCTTTTATCGGTAACCATTTAGAAATATTCGGTGTTAAGCCCAAATGTTTAGATAGCTTCCTCCAGCACAACAATATATCCCTAAATAATGGATGGTCAAAAATAACCCTACTGAGCTCCTTGTTGGTAGCAAAAAGAACAAAGTTCAGGGAGAGAAAGGAACAGACCTGTCTTTCTAGAGACTCTTCTGAGTATATGAAAGACCGTTTTAACCAGTCTACTGGAAATCGCAAGATGGCAGCCTGATTATACCATTCTAAATTGGATAACCCTAAACCTCCTTTACAATACGGTTGATATAGCCTGGTTAGCTTAAGTCTTGGTTTTCTTCCACTCCAAAGATAGTACCTTAGTGCTTGATTAAAGCACAAAAGATCAGTCTTCTTAATCAAAAAGGGGAGCATCCTTAATGTATACAAAATTTTTGGAACAATAAACATTTTAAACAGGGCCACTTTACCAGTCAAAGAGACTGGTAGTGTCGCCCAAGATTTCATCTTCTCCTCAGTGTCTCTTAAAACCATGCCAATATTGTCCCTATACCAATTAGCCGAGTTGGCAGAGATCTTCAGCCCTAAATAACTCAGAGTCTTAGTTTCCATAAATTGATAGGTTTGGAGGTCCTCTTCATCTTGTTTTAACCAAAGGATCTTAGATTTTGCAAGGTTAATCTTATAACCTGACACCATACTGTATTGATCCAATAACTTCACAATTTCTTCAACTTGCTTTTTTGGATTAGATACATATAGTAAGAGGTCATCCGCAAATAATGCAGTTTTAAATGTCTCCTTTCCTATGTTAATTCCGATGAGCAGATTCCTTAATCTAATAGCTAAGGGCTCAATAATAAGATCAAACAACAAAGGCGACATAGGACACCCCTGTCTAGTGCCTCTAGTCAGAGAAAAAACATCTGAAATCCCATAGTTTATCAAGATAGAAGCTTTAATATCTGAGTAAATATTAGTCACAAAATCCCCAAACTGCCCCCTGATCCCAAACCTCTCCAAAACCTGTAAAAGGAAGGGCCACTCCACTCTGTCGAAGGCCTTCTCTGCATCCAAAGATAGCAGGAAGGCCTCCGGCAGAGCCGAGCCGCCCCCCTCATAATGAAAAATTACATGTAGAATTTTCCTTATATTGAATTCCGAGGCCCTGCCCATAGTAAACCCCGCCTGATCCTGGTGGATTATCCTAGGGAGAATTAACTTCAGCCTATCGGCCAGAATTTTCATTAAGATTTTATAATCCAGACCCAGCAAGGAGATTGGTCTATACGAGGCAATATCCGACGGGTCTTTGTTGCTTTTAGGGATTACAATAATGTTCGCTCTTTTAAAATTGTCTGATGTTTTAAGATTTGATACAAAATACGCATTGTAAAGATCTACCAGAACCGGGCCAATCTTAGTCCGTAACATCTGGTAGAAGTCCAGAGGTAAATTATCTGGCCCTGGCGTTTTCCCTCTAGCCATTGAACTAATTGTTTTCTGAATCTCATTTTCAGATATCGGTTGGTTCAGACGTTCGCAATCTACTTCTGAGATTTGAGGAATGTCAGTTCTATCCAGAAATTCCGTAATTTTTCCCATTTCAGGGCTCTGAGTTGAATAAAGTTCTTTATAAAAGTTCTGAAATAATTGTGTAATTTTCTCCTGCCCTGTATAAGATGTACCCTTTATTTTCAAGGCTGCAACTGGTTTCCTCCTAGTTTGTCTCTTAAAAGTTGCAGCCATCAATTTACCAGCTTTATTGCCAAATTTTGAAAATCTGGCAGCATTCCTGTAGAGAAGTTCCTGTGCCTCCCCCAGTAAAAAAGTCTCTCTATCTTTCCTTATAGAGAAATAACTTTCTGTGTTAACTTTATTAGGATTTTTTAAATACAAAGCATATGCCTCCCTAACTTTTTCAGCTAGATCCTTCTCTTTCCCTACCCTGTCCCTCTTTTGCCTTGCTACATAAGTATTAATTTCCGCTTTCATATAAACTTTAGCAGTCTCCCAGAATAGTTGGATGCTTTCTCTACAATGATTATTAAATGTCCCAAATTCTTCCCATGTATTCAAGAGAAAGTTTTTAAATTTGACCGAATCTCTAAGGTACGTAGGGAAAAAGAAGCAATTATAAGTGAAGTTTAACTTTGTTTTAAAAGATAGAGTTACTGGGGCATGATCTTATAGCACAAAATCGTGTATATTGCACTTCTCAATTCTAGTTACCAAAGATTCAGAAATAAGGAACATATCCAATCTTGAAAGAGTATTATGTGATTTTGAACAGCAGGTATATTCCAAATTACTAGGATTCAAAAGTCTCCATATATCCACCACATTTAAAGCCTCAGACAATAATCCAAAAATCTTTTTCTCAAATTTAATCTGAGAAGATTTATATTTGCCCCTAATTCTGTCTGGACCCATTTTTTTCCTATCCAAAAAAGAATTAGGAGTCATATTAAAGTCACCTGTTAATAACAATTTAGCTTTAGAGAATTTACATACAATTTTAGTTAAGGACCTCCAAAACCTTTCATCAGAGTAATTTGGGGCCGCTAGGGGTCAATTTATTAGAGCAAAGGGTCCCTTTTAGCATTAGGCGCTTAGTGTCCACCCAGATATAGGACCATAAATATTAACCAGTAAATATTCCTGGTTCTGTATAATAAGCCTAATAATTAAATACCTCCCTTCTTTATCCTTTAAGACTCTGAGAATTTTATAATCAAATTTCGTATGAAATAGGATCATTACCCCTCTAGATGGTTTAATATAAGAAGAAAAGAAAGACTCTCCCATCCATTTTGCTTTAATTTTATTGTGCTCTTTATCTGACAAATGGGTTTCCTGAAGACAGGCTATATCAAAATTACTTTTACCTAAATAATTTAAAATTGCTTTCCTTTTGACTGGGGAGTGAATCCCCCCTACATTCCAGGTTAAAACCTTTACCATTCTTCAGCTACCCAAAAAAGACCCAAAGGAGGAAGAGTAAGCGCCACTTTAAGAAGGAAAGGAGGGAGCGAGAGAGAGAAGGGAGAGGGGGGAAGAAAAAAAATAAATAAAAAAAATAAAAAATTTATACTTAATATACTCTTATCCAGTGATTGTGCATGTTACAGCCAATAATACAGTGACTAACTATACTATACTTAAACATATAAACACAAAATAGATTTGGATATGGTGTATAGCCCTTATTAACCAAAAAGTACAGACATAATATCATTCTATTGGGTAAATATGTGTTCTTCAAACAGTACATAACAGTGATTGTTTAATTTTATACTCAAGCCCATAAGGCATGTGCTAACCAACTGTTCCATAAATGTGCAAGATTCAGACTTTATATTCAAACAGTGACTATTCCACTCAAAAACAAAACAAACAAAAAAACAATTTATACTTGATATACTCTTATCCAGTGATTGTGCATATTATATACAACAGTGACTAACTGTTCTGTACTTAAACATATAAACATAAAATAGGTTTGCATATGATGTTTAACCCTTTTAACCAAAGATACAAACATAATATCCTTCTCAATCAGTATATATCAATAATTATTTGCTTCTATACTCAAGCCCATAAAGCATATGCTAACTAATTATTCCATAAATGTATAAGGGGGAATATGATGTTTCACCCTTATAAGTCAAAAATACAAACATAATATAATTTTGTTTCCTAGATGTGTCTTCTTCAAATAATACACTATATGACCGTGATTGTTTGGTCTCTACTTAAGCCCGTATTACACATATTATCCATCTGTTCAAATATACAAAATTCAAGCGTGAAAATTTTACAGTGACTATTCACGCAAAAAAAAAAGTATCTATACACCTATCTGTAATTAAACACAGATAGCATAGGCAGTACTTTAATAGCAAGAGGAAAAAAAAAAAAAAAAGTTAAAAAGGGACAGGGAACTCTCATTAAACATGTTAACTTTTGGATTCATTTTCTAAAAAATTTTGGGCAGCCTCAGGGGAATAAAAAAAAAACAAAATCAGACCCAGATTTGATCTTCAGCTTGGCTGGGTACAAAAGAGAAAAAAGTCTGTTTTCAGACACCAGACGAGAACATATTGATGAAAACTGCTTCCTCTTCAGCGATGTTTCCATAGAAAAGTCATGAAAGAGTAAGATTTTCACTCCTTGAAATTGTAACGATTTCTTCTTCCTATTAGAATCTAATTTTTCCCTTGAAAGTTCAAGAATTTTGCAATCACAGGCCTCGGTTTCCTCTCCTTCAGCATAATCTCCTCTCTCTCTCTTCCCAGCCTATGTACTCTTTCGATTGTAAAGATGTTACTCTCAGCATTCAGGCCTAGTATTTCCGGAAGTGAGTGCTCGACAAATTTCTTAAGGTCTTGAAATTTCAAAGCTTCTGGTATTCCAATGAGTCGCAGATTACTTCTCCTTGACCTGTTTTCCATATCCTCAATCTTAATGGATAAGGCTGCATTCTGTTTTTGGAGTGCTTCTATTTGTAGCTGTATAGTATTTTGAGTGTCTTCACAGTTAGAGATTCTCTGTTCAGCCTCTCTTAGCCTTTCTGTTTGAGATTTTAGATCTTCCAAAATGGTATCTACCCTCTTATAGAATTCCTCTATTTTAGGACTAATTAGGTCTGCCACCAAAGCTGCAATTTCACCGGCATTCAGGGCTTTAGAGGCCTCAATATTCCTTTCTTCCATCATAGATTTATTTGGGGAGGTAGCAGGGGTGGCTTTATTGTTCTTCCTTTCCATTTGTTTTAATTTAGGTGACATTTTGGACTGAGTAAGATATTTATCCATGTATAGCAATCTGCAGCTCTTTACGCAACTTAAGCTTTTACTTATAATACAGCTTGCACCCAAGGTGTAGAGAGTATTTTTTTTTTTTTTCCCCTAAATACCCATATAGGAGAGAAATGTAAAACAAGCAAGATAGATGATAACAAAGGGAAGACTTGTAGCCACTTTATTATAGAGATTAGCTGACTGATGGCAGTGTTATCAATACACACCAACTGCTCCGTCAGTTCTTTCAAGGGCCCTTCTATGGCCTAAATCAAAAGTCCCAGCTCATGTGACACAGCTGCATCATTTATACAGATTGCCTTAGTTATCCTATGAAGCCTCCAAAAAATCAGTTTCAGCAATTCAGGCTCAATTAGCAATACACTTTGCACCCAAGGTGAAGAAGATTCTTTCAAATAGGTACCCATATAGGAGAGAGAAATATCATTAAGATAAAAATAGTACAATCAAGTTGATGGCAAGTTTCAAAGTTTGCAGTATGTGCCAATTACTTCCTCAATATCAAGACTCTCTGGGGGAGTTTTCTTATTTTAGGAGGATACTTAGGGGGGTGAAATATGGTAAAACAGTGGGAGGATGACAACAGTTCTGAGGGGTTAAAAGGGACCAAGCACCTAATTTTCTCACCAGCTCAACAGCCTCAGTTCATTTAATCATCCCTTGCCACATTATCCCCTCATCAGCCTGACATCAAAGGAGGGCAGCTGCGTTCTCCAAAGTGAAGTGAAACAAGAAATAAAAGTTCCTTCCTCCCCTTTTCTCCCCTCTCCTTTGGCTTTCCTCACCCCAGGATCCTTCTAGGTCTTCTCCACTTGGCTTCCTTTATGGGGGTTGAAGACCTCTCATATAGAGGCAGCTCTGCGGCTCTGCTCTAGGGTGCACCGCTCTCACTCTCAGGCACCACAGAACCCCAGCGTTAGTCGGCAACTTCCCGCTTCCAGCCACAGGAAAGCCGCTAGACTCTTCTTGTGCTTCAACTGTTGCAGCAGCCTGCGTGGTCTCCCACACCTCAGCGCTTCCCTTGCCGTTTTCTCCCCAGAGCGCGGGTGTCAGCTCCCTGATGTTCACTCCCACCGTAGCGCCATGGCACTCCTCGCTCTCCCCGGGAAGAAAACCTCCAATGGGCACACTTCACTCCCAGCCTCTGTTGCAGACGCGGCTATCACTCTGCCGCCGTCCTGTCTGCACTTCACCTGGGCTAGCGCCGATAATGCTGCGTGATGACGCAACAGCGCACTTCCCCCCCGCACTACTGGTTTCTAGCTGAGGATTGAATTCAAGGTACCTGTTTTAAAATGGGGTACCTTGCATTCCTATTGGGTGATATTTTCAAATCAGCCAATAGGATTAGAGCTACTGAAATCCTATTGGCTGTTCAAATCATACATTTGATATCATAGTGCTGCTATATCAGAGAGCTGCTATATTAAAGTTTCTATATCAGTGCTGCTAAATCAGACAGCTGCCATATTAAAGCGCTATTAGAGCGCTTCTATATTCCAGTGTTGCTATTTCAGAGAGCTGCTATATTAGAGAACAGATATATCATAGTGATGCTAAATCAGAGGAATCCTATATCAGAGTGCAGCTAAATCAGAGTACTGCCAAATCAGAGTGCTGCTATTTTAGAGAACTTCTATATAAGATTGCTTCTATATTAGAGAACTTCTATATCAGAGTGTTGCCATATTAGAGAACTTCTATATCAGAGAGCTGCTATATTAGAGAGTTTCTATATCAGAGTGCTGCTATATTAGAGAGCATCCATATTCAAGTGCTGCTGAATCCGAGGGCTGATAAAGCAGAGTGCTGCTATATCAGAGGGCTGCTAAATCAAAGGGCTGATATTTTAGAGTGCTGCTATATAAGATGGTTGCTATATCCAAGTGCTGCTAAATCAGAGAGCTGCTAAATCAGAGTGCTGCTATATCAGAGTATTGCTATATAAGAGTACTGTTATATCAGAGTGCTGTTATATCAGAGTGCTGTTATATAAGAGTTCTGCTATATTAGAGTATTGCTATATAAGATTACTGCTAAATCAGAGTGCTGCTATATAAGATGGTTGCTATATCCAAGTGCTGCTAAATCAGAGAGCTGCTAAATCAGAGTGCTGCTATATCAGAGTATTGCTATATAAGAGTACTGCTATATCAGAGTGCTGTTATATCAGAGTGCTGTTATATAAGAGTGCTGCTATATTAGAGTATTGCTATATAAGATTACTGCTAAATCAGAGTGCTGCTGTATCAGAGTATTGCTATATAAGATTACTGCTAAATCAGAGTGCTGCTATATCAGAGTATTGCTGTATAAGAGTACTGCTATATCAGAGTGCTGTTATATCAGAGTGCTGTTATATAAGTGTGCTGCTATATCAGAGTATTGCTATATAAGAGTATTGCTATATCAGAGTGCTGTTATATTAGAGTGCTGTTATATAAGAGTGCTGCTATATCAGAGTATTGCTATATAAGAGTACTGCTATATCAGAGTGCTGTTATATTAGAGTGCTGTTATATAAGAGTGCTGCTATATCAGAGTATTGCTATATAAGGGTACTGCTAAATCAGAGTGCTGCTATATCAGAATATTGCTATATAAGAGTACTGCTATATCAGAGTGCTGTTATATCAGAGTGCTGTTATATAAGAGTGCTGCTATATCAGAGTATTGCTGTATAAGAATACTGCTAAATCAGAGTGCTGCTATATCAGAGTATTGCTATATAAGAGTACTGTTATATCAGAGTGCTGCTATATCAGAGGGCTCTTAAATCAGAGTGCTACTGTATAAGAGAGTTGCTATATCAGAGTATTGCTATATAAGAGTACTGCTATATCAGAGTGCTGTTATATCAGAGTGCTGTTATATAAGAGTGCTGCTATATCAGAGTATTGCTATATAAGAGTACTGCTAAATCAGAGTGCTGCTATATCAGAATATTGCTATATAAGAGTACTGCTATATCAGAGTGCTGTTATATCAGAGTGCTGTTATATAAGAGTGCTGCTATATCAGAGTATTGCTGTATAAGAGTACTGCTAAATTAGAGTGCTGCTATATCAGAGTATTGCTATATAAGAGTGCTGCTATATCAGAGTGCTGTTATATCAGAGTGCTGTTATATAAGAGTGCTGCTATATCAGAGTATTGCTGTATAAGAGTATTGCTAAATCAGAGTGCTGCTATATCAGAGTATTGCTATATAAGAGTACTGTTATATCAGAGTGTTGTTATATCAGAGTGCTGTTATATAAGAGTGCTGCTATATCAGAGTATTGCTATATCAGAGTGCTGCTAAATCAGAGTGCTGCTATATCAGAGTATTGCTATATAAGAGTGCTGCTATATCAGAGTGCTGTTATATCAGAGTGCTGTTATATAAGAGTGCTGCTATATCAGAGTATTGCTGTATAAGAGTATTGCTAAATCAGAGTGCTGCTATATCAGAGTATTGCTATATAAGAGTACTGTTATATCAGAGTGCTGCTATATCAGAGTGCTCTTAAATCAGAGTGCTACTGTATAAGAGAGCTGCTAAATAAGAGTGCTGCAATTGTAGAGAGTAGGAAAAAAGTTTATTTATTTTGGAAAGGTCTGGAAATTGTTTTTAAGTGCTGCACACATGGGGGGCGGTGCACATTTATAGTGAAAGAGAATCTACTGTTCTACAAGTCAAAGGAAATAAAGTTATCGTCAGAACATGCACAGATAATGGTGTCTGACTCTATTTCATTACTTTACAGGTTAGTAAAATGGTTAGAAAAGATAAGACATTACAAAATATATATTAATGTTTAATAAGTATAAGAATTGTTAAGTGAGAATTATGGCTGCTATATTCACTTTATTAGTTTATGTTTA
The DNA here is from genome assembly GCF_027579735.1 of Bombina bombina. Classification (NCBI taxonomy): domain Eukaryota; kingdom Metazoa; phylum Chordata; class Amphibia; order Anura; family Bombinatoridae; genus Bombina; species Bombina bombina. The sequence goes on from NC_069504.1 coordinate 31,704,387, forward strand.
TTATAGTTAGTTTAGGCAACTGATATAAATAGATCAGGTAATGCCACGTTATGCTGAGGTTATAAAGCAACTGAACATGATCTCAAAAGAGACTGTGAAATTAATGCCAATGTGTAAATTGTTTAGTGGAAAATGTAATTCTTGTACATTGTTAGTAAGTAATGTCATGTCTGTATATTGTTTAGTAAGTAATGTCATGTCTGTACATTGTTAGTAAGTAATGTCATGTCTGTACATTGTTAGTAAGTAATGTCATGTCTGTACATTGTTAGTAAGTAATGTCATGTCTGTACATTGTTGGTAAGTAATGTCATTTCTGTATATTTTTTAATTTGTAATTCTTGTACATTGTTTAGTGGAAAATGTCATTCTTGTACATTGTTAGTAAGTAATGTAATTTCTGTACATTGTTACTAAGTAATGTAATTTCTGTACATTGTTACTAAGTAATGTAATTTCTGTACCTTGTTTAGTAAGTAATGTAATTTCTGTACATTGTTACTAAGTAATGTAATTTCTGTACCTTGTTTAGTAAGTAATGTAATTTCTGTACATTGTTACTAAGTAATGTCATTTCTGTACATTGTTAGTAAGTAATGTCATTTCTGGATATTGTTTAATAAGTAATGTAATTTCTGTACATTTTTTAGTAAGTAATGTAATTTCTGTACATTGTTACTAAGTAATGTCATTTCTGTACATTGTTAGTAAGTAATGTCATTTCTGGATATTGTTTAATAAGTAATGTAATTTCTGTACATTTTTTAGTAAGTAATGTCATTTCTGTACATTGTTAGTAAGTAATGTCATTTCTGTACATTGTTTAGTAAGTAATGTAATTATTGTACATTGTTTAGTAAGTAATGTAATTCTTGTACATTGTTTAGTAAGTAATGTAATTTCTGTACATTGTTAGTAAGTAATGTCATTTCTGTACATTGTTTAGTAAGTAATGTAATTATTGTACATTGTTTAGTAAGTAATGTAATTCTTGTACATTGTTTAGTAAGTAATGTAATTTCTGTACATTGTTTAGTAAGTAATGTAATTTTTGTACATTGTTTAGTAAGTAAAAAATGTAATTGTTGTACATTGTTTAGTAAGTAATGTCATTTCTGTACATTGTTTAGTAAGTAATGTAATTTCTGTATATTGTTTAGTAAGTAATGTAATTCTTGTACATTGTTTAGTAAGTAATGTAATTTCTGTACATTGTTTAGTAAGTAATGTAATTTCTGTACATTGTTAGTAAGTAATGTCATTTCTATACATTGTTAGTAAGTAATGTCATGTCTGTGCATTGTTTAGTAAGTAATGTAATTTCTGTACATTGTTAGTAAGTAATATCATTTCTGTACATTGTTAGTAAGTAATGCCATGTCTGTACATTGTTAGTAAGCAATGTCATTTCTGTACATCGTTAGTAAGTAATGTCATGTCTGTACATTGTTTAGTAAGTAATGTCATTTCTGTACATTGTTAGTAAGTAATGTCATTTCTGTACATTGTTTAGTAAGTAATGTAATTATTGTACATTGTTTAGTAAGTAATGTAATTCTTGTACATTGTTTAGTAAGTAATGTAATTTCTGTACATTGTTAGTAAGTAATGTCATTTCTGTACATTGTTTAGTAAGTAATGTAATTATTGTACATTGTTTAGTAAGTAATGTAATTCTTGTACATTGTTTAGTAAGTAATGTAATTTCTGTACATTGTTTAGTAAGTAATGTAATTTTTGTACATTGTTTAGTAAGTAAAAAATGTAATTGTTGTACATTGTTTAGTAAGTAATGTCATTTCTGTACATTGTTTAGTAAGTAATGTAATTTCTGTATATTGTTTAGTAAGTAATGTAATTCTTGTACATTGTTTAGTAAGTAATGTAATTTCTGTACATTGTTTAGTAAGTAATGTAATTTCTGTACATTGTTAGTAAGTAATGTCATTTCTATACATTGTTAGTAAGTAATGTCATGTCTGTGCATTGTTTAGTAAGTAATGTAATTTCTGTACATTGTTAGTAAGTAATATCATTTCTGTACATTGTTAGTAAGTAATGCCATGTCTGTACATTGTTAGTAAGCAATGTCATTTCTGTACATCGTTAGTAAGTAATGTCATGTCTGTACATTGTTTAGTAAGTAATGTAATTTCTGTACATTGTTAGTAAGTAATGTAATTTCTGTACATTGTTTAGTAAGTATATCAGAGTGATGCTATGTTAGAGAACTTCGTTCTATATTTAAGTGCTGCTGAATCTGAGGGCTGATAAAGCAGAGTGCTGCTATATCAGAGGGCTGCTAAATCAGAGGGCTGATATTTTAGAGTGCTGCTATATAAGATGGTTGCTATATCCAAGTGCTGCTAAATCAGAGAGCTGCTAAATCAGAGTGCTGCTATATCAGAGTATTGATATATAAGAGTACTGCTATATAAGAGTGCTGCTATATCAGAGTATTGATATATAAAAGTACTGCTAAATCAGAGTGCTGCTATATCAGAATATTGCTATATAAGAGTACTGTTATATCAGAGTACTGCTATATCAGAGTGCTGCTATATCAGAGTGCTGCTATATCAGAGTATTGCTATATAAGAGTACTGCTATATCAGAGTGCTGCTATATCAGAGTGCTGCTATATCAGAGTATTGCTATATAAGAGTACTGCTATATCAGAGTGCTGTTATATCAGAGTGCTGTTATATAAGAGTGCTGCTATATCAGAGTATTGCTGTATAAAAGTACTGCTAAATCAGAGTGCTGCTATATCAGAATATTGCTATATAAGAGTACTGCTATATCAGAGTGCTGCTATTTCAGAGTGCTCTTAAATCATAGTGCTACTGTATAAGAGAGCTGCTAAATAAGAGTGCTGCAATTGTAGAACATTTTTTTATTTATTTTGGAAAGGTCTGGAAATTGTTTTTAAGTGCTGCACACATGGGGGGCGGTGCACATTTATAGTGAAAGAGAATCTACTGTTCTACAAGTCAAAGGAAATAAAGTTATCGTCAGAACATGCTCAGATAATGGTGTCTGACTCTATTTCATTACTTTACAGGTTAGTAAAATGGTTAGAAAAGATAAGACAGGGTTAGAGAATATCTATTAATGTTTAATAAGTATACGAATTGTTAAGTGAGAATTATGACTGCTATATTCACTTTATTAGTTTATGTTTATTATAGTTAGTTTAGGCAACTGATATAAATAGATCAGGTAATGCCACGTTATGCTGAGGTTATAAAGCAACTGAACATGATCTCAAAAGAGACTGTGAAATTAATGACAATGTGTATTTGTACATTGTTTAGGAAGAAATTTAATTATTGTACGTTATTTAGTGGAAAATGTCATTCTTGTACATTGTTAGTAAGTAATGTCATTTCTGTACATTGTTAGTAAGTAATGTAATTTCTGTACATTGTTACTAAGTAATGTAATTTTTGTACATTGTTAGTAAGTAATGTCATTTCTGTACATTATTACGGCTAGATTTAGAGTTTGGCGTTAGCCGTGAAAACCAGCGTTAGAGGCTCCTAACGCTGGTTTTAGGCTACCGCCGGTATTTGGAGTCGTGTAGGTAAGGGTCTAACGCTCACTTTTCAGCCGCGACTTTTCCATACCGCAGATCCCCTTACGTCAATTGCGTATCCTATCTTTTCAATGGGATCTTCCTAACTCCGGTATTTAGAGTCGTTTCTGAAGTGAGCGTTAGAGCTCTAACGACAAAACTCCAGCCGCAGAAAAAAAGCAGGAGTTAAGAGCTTTCTGGGCTAACGCCGGTTCATAAAGCTCTTAACTACTGTACTCTAAAGTACACTAACACCCATAAACTACCTATGTACCCCTAAACTGAGGTCCCCCCACATCGCCGCAACTCGATTCAATTTTTTTAACCCCTAATCTGCCGACCGCCACCTACGTTATCCTTATGTACCCCTAATCTGCTGCCCCTAACACCGCCGACCCCTATATTATATTTATTAACCCCTAATCTGCCCCCCTCAACGTCGCCGACACCTGCCTACACTTATTAACCCCTAATCTGCCGAGCGGACCTGAGCGCTACTATAATAAAGTTATTAACCCCTAATCCGCCTCACTAACCCTATCATAAATAGTATTAACCCCTAATCTGCCCTCCCTAACATCGCCGACACCTAACTTCAATTATTAACCCCTAATCTGCCGACCGGAGCTCACCGCTACTATAATAAATGGATTAACCCCTAAAGCTAAGTCTAACCCTAACACTAACACCCCCCTAACTTAAATATAATTTACATCTAACGAAATTAATTATCTCTTATTAAATAAATTATTCCTATTTAAAGATAAATACTTACCTGTAAAAGAAATCCTAATATAGCTACAATATAAATTATAATTACATTGTAGCTATTTTAGGATTAATATTTATTTTACAGGCAACTTTGTAATTATTTTAACCAGGTACAATAGCTATTAAATAGTTAAGAACTATTTAATAGCTACCTAGTTAAAATAATAACAAAATTACCTGTAAAATAAATCCTAACCTAAGTTATAATTAAACCTAACACTACCATATCAATAAATTAATTAAATAAAATACCTACAATTACCTACAATAAAACCTAACACTACACTATCAATAAATAAATTAAATACAATAGCTACAAATAACTACAATTACATAAACTAACTAAAGTACAAAAAATAAAAAAGAACTAAGTTACAAAAAATAAAAAAATATTTACAAACATCAGAAAAATATTACAACAATTTTAAACTAATTACACCTACTCTAAGCCCCCTAATAAAATAACAAAGACCCCCAAAATAAAAAAATTCCCTACCCTATTCTAAATTAATAGAGTTAAAAGCTCTTTTACCTTACCAGCCCTGAACAGGGCCCTTTGCGGGGCATGCCCCAATAAAATCAGCTCTTTTGCCTGTAAAAAAAAACATACAATACCCCCCCCCAACATTACAACCCACCACCCACATACCCCTAATCTAACCCAAACCCCCCTTAAATAAACCTAACACTAGCCCCTGAAGATCTTCCTACCTTGTCTTCACCATCCAGGTTCACCGATCCGTCCTGGCATCCGGTGCTGAAGAGGTCCAGAAGAGGCTCCAAAGTCTTCCTCCTATCCGGCAAGAAGAGGACATCCGGACCGGCAAACATCTTCTTCCAAGCGGCATCTTCAATCTTCTTCCATCCGGTGCGGAGCGGGTCCATCTTGAAGCAGCCGACGCGGATCCATCCTCTTCTTCCGGTGTCTCCCGATGAATGACGGTTCCTTTAAGGGACGTCATCCAAGATGGCGTCCCTCGAATTCCGATTGGCTGATAGGATTCTATCAGCCAATCGGAATTAAGGTAGGAATATTCTGATTGGCTGATGGAATCAGCCAATCAGATTGAGCTCGCATTCTATTGGCTGATCGGAACAGCCAATAGAATGCGAGCTCAATCTGATTGGCTGATTGGATCAGCCAATCGGATTGAACTTGATTCTGATTGGCTGATTCCATCAGCCAATCAGAATATTCCTACCTTAATTCCGATTGGCTGATAGAATCCTATCAGCCAATCGGAATTCGAGGGACGCCATCTTGGATGACGTCCCTTAAAGGAACCGTCATTCGTCGGGAGACACCGGAAGAAGAGGATGGATCCGCGTCGGCTGCTTCAAGATGGACCCGCTCCGCACCGGATGGAAGAAGATTGAAGATGCCGCTTGGAAGAAGATGTTTGCCGGTCCGGATGTCCTCTTCTTGCCGGATAGGAGGAAGACTTTGGAGCCTCTTCTGGACCTCTTCAGCACCGGATGCCAGGACGGATCGGTGAACCTGGATGGTGAAGACAAGGTAGGAAGATCTTCAGGGGCTAGTGTTAGGTTTATTTAAGGGGGGTTTGGGTTAGATTAGGGGATATGTGGGTGGTGGGTTGTAATGTTGGGGGGGGGGTATTGTATGTTTTTTTTTACAGGCAAAAGAGCTGATTTTATTGGGGCATGCCCCGCAAAGGGCCCTGTTCAGGGCTGGTAAGGTAAAAGAGCTTTTAACTCTATTAATTTAGAATAGGGTAGGGAATTTTTTTATTTTGGGGGTCTTTGTTATTTTATTAGGGGGCTTAGAGTAGGTGTAATTAGTTTAAAATTGTTGTAATATTTTTCTGATGTTTGTAAATATTTTTTTATTTTTTGTAACTTAGTTCTTTTTTATTTTTTGTACTTTAGTTAGTTTATGTAATTGTAGTTATTTGTAGCTATTGTATTTAATTTATTTATTGATAGTGTAGTGTTAGGTTTTATTGTAGGTAATTGTAGGTATTTTATTTAATTAATTTATTGATAGGGTAGTGTTAGGTTTAATTATAACTTAGGTTAGGATTTATTTTACAGGTAATTTTGTTATTATTTTAACTAGGTAGCTATTAAATAGTTCTTAACTATTTAATAGCTATTGTACCTGGTTAAAATAATTACAAAGTTGCCTGTAAAATAAATATTAATCCTAAAATAGCTACAATGTAATTATAATTTATATTGTAGCTATATTAGGATTTCTTTTACAGGTAAGTATTTATCTTTAAATAGGAATAATTTATTTAATAAGAGATAATTAATTTCGTTAGATGTAAATTATAATTAAGTTAGGGGGGTGTTAGTGTTAGGGTTAGACTTAGCTTTAGGGGTTAATACATTTATTAGAATAGCGGTGAGCTCCGGTCGTCAGATTAGGGGTTAATAATTGAAGTTAGGTGTCGGCGATGTTAGGGAGGGCAGATTAGGGGTTAATACTATTTATGATAGGGTTAGTGAGGCGGATTAGGGGTTAATAACTTTATTATAGTAGCGCTCAGGTCCGCTCGGCAGATTAGGGGTTAATTATTGTAAGTAGCTGGCGGCGACGTTGTGGGGGGCAGATTAGGGGTTAATAAATATAATATAGGGGTCGGCGGTGTTAGGGGCAGCAGATTAGGGGTACATAGGGATAATGTAAGTTGCGGCGGTTTACGGAGCGGAAGATTAAGGGTTAATAATATAATGCAGGGGTCAGCGATAGCGGGGGCGGCAGATTAGGGGTTAATAAGTGTAAGGTTAGGGGTGTTTAGACTCGGGGTACATGTTAGAGTGTTAGGTGCAGACGTAGGTAGTGTTTCCCCATAGGAAACAATGGGGCTGCGTTAGGAGCTGAACGCTGCTTTTTTGCAGGTGTTAGGTTTTTTTTCAGCTCAAACAGCCCCATTGTTTCCTATGGGAGAATCGTGCACGAGCACGTTTTTGAGGCTGGCCGCGTCCGTCAGCAACTCTGGTATCGAGAGTTGCATTTGCGGTAAAAATGCTCTACGCTCCTTTTTTGGAGCCTAACGCAGCATTTTTTTGAACTCTCGATACCAGAGTTAATTTTATGGTGCGGCCAGAAAAAAACCCGCGGAGCGTTAACAGCCCATCTACCGCCAAACTCCAAATCTAGCCGTTAGTAAGTAATGTAATTTCTGTAAGTAATGTCATTTCTGTATATTGTTTAATAAGTAATGTAATTCTTGTACATTGTTTAGTTAGTAATGTCATTTATGTACATTGTTAGTAAGTAATGTCATTTCTGTACATTGTTTAGTAAGTAATGTCATTTCTGTACATTGTTTAGTAAGTAATGTCATGTTTGTACATTGTTAGTAAGTAATGTCATTTCTGTACATTATTAGTAAGTAATGTCATTTCTGTACATTGTTAGTAAGTAATGTCACTTCTGTACATTGTTTAGTAAGTAATGTCATGTCTGTACTTTGTTTAGTAAGTAATGTCATTTCTGTATATTGTATAGTAAGTAATGTCATTTCTGTACATTGTTTTGTAAGTAATGTCATGTCTGTACATTGTTTAGTAAGTAAGGTCATTTCTATACATTGTTTAGTAAGTAATGTCATGTCTGTACATTGTTTAGTAAGTAATGTCATGGCTGTACATTGTTTAGTAAGTAATGTAATTCTTGTACATTGTTTAGTAAGTAATGTAATTATTGTACATTGTTTAGTAAGTAATGTCATGTCTGTACATTGTTAGTAAGTAATGTAATTTCTGTACATTGTTTAGTAAGTAATGTCATTTATGTACATTGTTTAGTAAGTAATTTCATTGCTGTACATTGTTCGGTAAGTAATATCATTTCTGTACATTGTTAATAAGTAATGTCATTTCTGTACATTGTTTAGTAAGTAATTTAATTTCTGTACATTGTTTAGTAAGTAATGTCATTTATGTACATTGTTATTAAGTAATGTCATTTCTGTACATTGTTTAGTAAGTAATTTCATTTCTGTACATTGTTAGTAAGTAATGTCATTCCTGTACATTGTTTAGTAAGTAATGTCATTTCTGTACATTGTTTAGTAAGTAATGTCATTTCTGGACATTGTTTAGTAAGTAATGTCATTTCTGTACATTGTTTAGTAAGTAATTTCATTTCTGTACATTGTTTAGTAAGTAATGTCATTTCTGGACATTGTTAGTAAGTAATGTCATTGCTGTACATTGTTTAGTAAGTAATGTCATTTCTTTACATTGTTAGTAAGTAATGTCATGTCTGTACATTGTTACTAAGTAATGTCATGTCTGTACATTGTTTAGTAAGTAATGTCATTTCTGTACATTGTTTAGTAAGTAATGTAATTATTGTACATTGTTTAGTAAGTAATGTAATTATTGTACATTGTTTAGTAAGTAATGTCATGTCTGTACATAGTTTAGTAAGTAATGTCATTTCTGTACATTGTTTAGTAAGTAATGTAATTATTGTACATTGTAAGTAATGTCATTTCTGTTCATTGTTTAGTAAGTAATGTCATGTCTGTACATTGTTTTGTAAGTAATTTCATGTCTGTACATTGTTTAGTAAGTAATGTAATTATTGTACATTGTTTAGTAAGTAATTTCATGTCTGTACATTGTTTAGTAAGTAATGTAATTATTGTACATTGTTTAGTAAGTAATTAAATTATTGTACATTGTTTAGTAAGTAATGTCATGTCTGTACATTGTTTAGTAAGTAATGTCATTTCTGTACATTGCTTAGTAAGTAATGTCATTTCTGTACATTGTTTAGTAAGTAATTTCATTTCTGTACATTGTTTAGTAAGTAATGTCATTTCTGTACATTGTTAGTAAGTAATGTCATTTCTGTACATTGTTTAGTAAGTAATGTCATGTCTGTACATTGTTAGTATGTAATGTCATGTATGTACATTGTTACTAAGTAATGTCATGTCTGTACATTGTTTAGTAAGTAATGTAATTATTGTACATTGTTTAGTAAGTAATGTAATTATTGTACATTGTTTAGTAAGTAATGTCATGTCTGTAAATTGTTTAGTAAGTAATGTCATTTCTGTACATTGTTTAGTAAGTAATGTCATGTCTGTACATTGTTTAGTAAGTAATGTAATTATTGTACATAGTTTAGTAAGTAATGTCATGTCTGTACATTGTTAGTAAGTAATGTAATTATTGTACATTGTTTAGTAAGTAATTAAATTATTGTACATTGTTTAGTAAGTAATGTCATGTCTGTACATTGTTTAGTAAGTAATGTCATTTCTGTACATTGTTTAGTAAGTAATGTCATTTCTGTACATTGTTAGTAAGTAATGTCATTTCTGTACATTGTTTAGTAAGTAATGTCATGTCTGTACATTGTTAGTATGTAATGTCATGTATGTACATTGTTACTAAGTAATGTCATGTCTGTACATTGTTTATTAAGTAATGTAATTATTGTACATTGTTTAGTAAGTAATGTAATTATTGTACATTGTTTAGTAAGTAATGTCATGTCTGTAAATTGTTTAGTAAGTAATGTCATTTCTGTACATTGTTAAGTAAGTAATGTCATGTCTGTAAATTGTTTAGTAAGTAATGTCATTTCTGTACATTGTTTAGTAAGTAATATCATGTCTGTACATTGTTTAGTAAGTAATGTAATTATTGTACATAGTTTAGTAAGTAATGTAATTATTGTACATTGTTTAGTAAGTAATGTAATTATTGTACATTGTTTAGTAAGTAATGTCATGTCTGTACATAGTTTAGTAAGTAATGTCATTTCTGTTCATTGTTTAGTAAGTAATGTCATGTCTGTACATTGTTTAGTAAGTAATATAATTATTGTACATTGTTTTGTAAGTAATTTCATGTCTGTACATTGTTTAGTAAGTAATGTAATTATTGTACATTGTTAGTAAGTAATGTAATTTCTGTACATTGTTAGTAAGTAATGTCATTTCTGTACATTGTTTAGTAAGTAATGTTATTTCTGTACATTGTTTAGTAAGTAATGTAATTCTTGTTCATTGTTAGTAAGTAATGTCATTTCTGTACATTGTTTAGTAAGTAATGTCATTTCTGTACATTGTTAGTAAGTAATGTAATTAGTGTACATTGTTTAGTAAGTAATGTCATTTCTGTACATTGTTTAGTAAGTAATGTCATGTCTGTACATTGTTTAGTAAGTAATTTAATTAGTGTACATTGTTTAGTAAGTAATGCCATTTCTGTACATTGTTTAGTAAGTAATGTCATGTCTGTACATTGTTTAGTAAGTAATGTCATTTCTGTACATTGTTAAGTAAGTAATGTCATTTCTGTACATTGTTTAGTAAGTAATGTCATGTCTGTACATTGTTTAGTAAGTAATGTAATTCTTGTACATTGTTTAGTAAGTAATGTCATGTCTGTACATTGTTTAGTAAGTAATGTAATTCTTTTTCATTGTTAGTAAGTAATGTCATTTCTGTACATTGTTTAGTAAGTAATGTCATTTCTGTACATTGTTAGTAAGTAATGTAATTAGTGTACATTGTTTAGTAAGTAATGTCATTTCTGTACATTGTTTAGTAAGTAATGTCATGTATGTACATTGTTTAGTAAGTAATGTAATTAGTGTACATTGTTTAGTAAGTAATGCCATTTCTGTACATTGTTTAGTAAGTAATCTCATGTCTGTACATTGTTAAGTAAGTAATGTCATTTCTGTACATTGTTTAGTAAGTAATGTCATGTCTGTACATTGTTTAGTAAGTAATGCCATTTCTGTACATTGTTTAGTAAGTAATGTCATGTCTGTACATTGGTTAGTAAGTAATGTCATTTCTGTACATTGTTTAGTAAGTAATGTAATTCTTGTACATTGTTTAGTAAGTAATGTAATTTCTGTACATTGTTAGTAAGTAATGTCATTTCTGTACATTGTTTAGTAAGTAATGTAATTTTTGTACATTGTTTAGTAAGTAAAAAATGTAATTGTTGTACATTGTTTAGTAAGTAATATAATTTCTGTACATTGTTAGTAAGTAATGTCATGTCTGTACATTGTTAGTAAGCAATGTCATTTCTGTACATCGTTAGTAAGTAATGTCATGTCTGTACATTGTTTAGTAAGTAATGTCATTTCTGTACATTGTTAGTAAGTAATGTAATTAGTGTACATTGTTTAGTAAGTAATGTCATTTCTGTACATTGTTTAGTAAGTAATGTCATGTCTGTACATTGTTTAGTAAGTAATGTAATTAGTGTACATTGTTTAGTAAGTAATGCCATTTCTGTACATTGTTAAGTAAGTAATGTCATTTCTGTACATTGTTTAGTAAGTAATGTCATGTCTGTACATTGTTTAGTAAGTAATGTAATTCTTGTACATTGTTTAGTAAGTAATGTCATGTCTGTACATTGTTTAGTAAGTAATGTAATTCTTTTTCATTGTTAGTAAGTAATGTCATTTCTGTACATTGTTTAGTAAGTAATGTCATTTCTGTACATTGTTAGTAAGTAATGTAATTAGTGTACATTGTTTAGTAAGTAATGTCATTTCTGTACATTGTTTAGTAAGTAATGTCATGTATGTACATTGTTTAGTAAGTAATGTAATTAGTGTACATTGTTTAGTAAGTAATGCCATTTCTGTACATTGTTTAGTAAGTAATGTCATGTCTGTACATTGTTAAGTAAGTAATGTCATTTCTGTACATTGTTTAGTAAGTAATGTCATGTCTGTACATTGTTTAGTAAGTAATGCCATTTCTGTACATTGTTTAGTAAGTAATGTCATGTCTGTACATTGTTTAGTAAGTAATGTCATTTCTGTACATTGTTTAGTAAGTAATTTCATTTCTGTACATTGTTTAGTAAGTAATGTCATTTCTGTACATTGTTAGTAAGTAATGTCATTTCTGTACATTGTTTAGTAAGTAATGTCATGTCTGTACATTGTTAGTATGTAATGTCATGTATGTACATTGTTACTAAGTAATGTCATGTCTGTACATTGTTTAGTAAGTAATGTAATTATTGTACATTGTTTAGTAAGTAATGTAATTATTGTACATTGTTTAGTAAGTAATGTCATGTCTGTAAATTGTTTAGTAAGTAATGTCATTTCTGTACATTGTTTAGTAAGTAATGTAATTATTGTACATAGTTTAGTAAGTAATGTCATGTCTGTACATTGTTAGTAAGTAATGTAATTATTGTACATTGTTTAGTAAGTAATTAAATTATTGTACATTGTTTAGTAAGTAATGTCATGTCTGTACATTGTTTAGTAAGTAATGTCATTTCTGTACATTGTTTAGTAAGTAATGTCATTTCTGTACATTGTTAGTAAGTAATGTCATTTCTGTACATTGTTTAGTAAGTAATGTCATGTCTGTACATTGTTAGTATGTAATGTCATGTATGTATATTGTTACTAAGTAATGTCATGTCTGTACATTGTTTATTAAGTAATGTAATTATTGTACATTGTTTAGTAAGTAATGTAATTATTGTACATTGTTTAGTAAGTAATGTCATGTCTGTAAATTGTTTAGTAAGTAATGTCATTTCTGTACATTGTTTAGTAAGTAATATCATGTCTGTACATTGTTTAGTAAGTAATGTAATTATTGTACATAGTTTAGTAAGTAATGTAATTATTGTACATTGTTTAGTAAGTAATGTAATTATTGTACATTGTTTAGTAAGTAATGTCATGTCTGTACATAGTTTAGTAAGTAATGTCATTTCTGTTCATTGTTTAGTAAGTAATGTCATGTCTGTACATTGTTTAGTAAGTAATGTAATTATTGTACATTGTTTTGTAAGTAATTTCATGTCTGTACATTGTTTAGTAAGTAATGTAATTATTGTACATTGTTAGTAAGTAATGTAATTTCTGTACATTGTTAGTAAGTAATGTAATTTCTGTACATTGTTTAGTAAGTAATGTTATTTCTGTACATTGTTTAGTAAGTAATGTAATTCTTGTTCATTGTTAGTAAGTAATGTCATTTCTGTACATTGTTTAGTAAGTAATGTCATTTCTGTACATTGTTAGTAAGTAATGTAATTAGTGTACATTGTTTAGTAAGTAATGTCATTTCTGTACATTGTTTAGTAAGTAATGTCATGTCTGTACATTGTTTAGTAAGTAATGTAATTAGTGTACATTGTTTAGTAAGTAATGCCATTTCTGTACATTGTTTAGTAAGTAATGTCATGTCTGTACATTGTTTAGTAAGTAATGTCATTTCTGTACATTGTTAAGTAAGTAATGTCATTTCTGTACATTGTTTAGTAAGTAATGTCATGTCTGTAAATTGTTTAGTAAGTAATGTCATTTCTGTACATTGTTTAGTAAGTAATATCATGTCTGTACATTGTTTAGTAAGTAATGTAATTATTGTACATAGTTTAGTAAGTAATGTAATTATTGTACATTGTTTAGTAAGTAATGTAATTATTGTACATTGTTTAGTAAGTAATGTCATGTCTGTACATTGTTAGTATGTAATGTCATGTATGTACATTGTTACTAAGTAATGTCATGTCTGTACATTGTTTATTAAGTAATGTAATTATTGTACATTGTTTAGTAAGTAATGTAATTATTGTACATTGTTTAGTAAGTAATGTCATGTCTGTAAATTGTTTAGTAAGTAATGTCATTTCTGTACATTGTTTAGTAAGTAATATCATGTCTGTACATTGTTTAGTAAGTAATGTAATTATTGTACATAGTTTAGTAAGTAATGTAATTATTGTACATTGTTTAGTAAGTAATGTAATTATTGTACATTGTTTAGTAAGTAATGTCATGTCTGTACATAGTTTAGTAAGTAATGTCATTTCTGTTCATTGTTTAGTAAGTAATGTCATGTCTGTACATTGTTTAGTAAGTAATGTAATTATTGTACATTGTTTTGTAAGTAATTTCATGTCTGTACATTGTTTAGTAAGTAATGTAATTATTGTACATTGTTAGTAAGTAATGTAATTTCTGTACATTGTTAGTAAGTAATGTAATTTCTGTACATTGTTTAGTAAGTAATGTTATTTCTGTACATTGTTTAGTAAGTAATGTAATTCTTGTTCATTGTTAGTAAGTAATGTCATTTCTGTACATTGTTTAGTAAGTAATGTCATTTCTGTACATTGTTAGTAAGTAATGTAATTAGTGTACATTGTTTAGTAAGTAATGTCATTTCTGTACATTGTTTAGTAAGTAATGTCATGTCTGTACATTGTTTAGTAAGTAATGTAATTAGTGTACATTGTTTAGTAAGTAATGCCATTTCTGTACATTGTTTAGTAAGTAATGTCATGTCTGTACATTGTTTAGTAAGTAATGTCATTTCTGTACATTGTTAAGTAAGTAATGTCATTTCTGTACATTGTTTAGTAAGTAATGTCATGTCTGTAAATTGTTTAGTAAGTAATGTCATTTCTGTACATTGTTTAGTAAGTAATATCAGGTCTGTACATTGTTTAGTAAGTAATGTAATTATTGTACATAGTTTAGTAAGTAATGTAATTATTGTACATTGTTTAGTAAGTAATGTTATGTCTGTACATAGTTTAGTAAGTAATGTCATTTCTGTTCATTGTTTAGTAAGTAATGTCATGTCTGTACATTGTTTAGTAAGTAATATAATTATTGTACATTGTTTTGTAAGTAATTTCATGTCTGTACATTGTTTAGTAAGTAATGTAATTATTGTACATTGTTAGTAAGTAATGTAATGTCTGTACATTGTTAGTAAGTAATGTCATTTCTGTACATTGTTTAGTAAGTAATGTTATTTCTGTACATTGTTTAGTAAGTAATGTAATTCTTGTTCATTGTTAGTAAGTAATGTCATTTCTGTACATTGTTTAGTAAGTAATGTCATTTCTGTACATTGTTAGTAAGTAATGTAATTAGTGTACATTGTTTAGTAAGTAATGTCATTTCTGTACATTGTTTAGTAAGTAATGTCATGTCTGTACATTGTTTAGTAAGTAATTTAATTAGTGTACATTGTTTAGTAAGTAATGCCATTTCTGTACATTGTTTAGTAAGTAATGTCATGTCTGTACATTGTTTAGTAAGTAATGTCATTTCTGTACATTGTTAAGTAAGTAATGTCATTTCTGTACATTGTTTAGTAAGTAATGTCATGTCTGTACATTGTTTAGTAAGTAATGTAATTCTTGTACATTGTTTAGTAAGTAATGTCATGTCTGTACATTGTTTAGTAAGTAATGTAATTCTTTTTCATTGTTAGTAAGTAATGTCATTTCTGTACATTGTTTAGTAAGTAATGTCATTTCTGTACATTGTTAGTAAGTAATGTAATTAGTGTACATTGTTTAGTAAGTAATGTCATTTCTGTACATTGTTTAGTAAGTAATGTCATGTATGTACATTGTTTAGTAAGTAATGTAATTAGTGTACATTGTTTAGTAAGTAATGCCATTTCTGTACATTGTTTAGTAAGTAATCTCATGTCTGTACATTGTTAAGTAAGTAATGTCATTTCTGTCCATTGTTTAGTAAGTAATGTCATGTCTGTACATTGTTTAGTAAGTAATGCCATTTCTGTACATTGTTTAGTAAGTAATGTCATGTCTGTACATTGGTTAGTAAGTAATGTCATTTCTGTACATTGTTTAGTAAGTAATGTAATTCTTGTACATTGTTTAGTAAGTAATGTAATTTCTGTACATTGTTAGTAAGTAATGTCATTTCTGTACATTGTTTAGTAAGTAATGTAATTTTTGTACATTGTTTAGTAAGTAAAAAATGTAATTGTTGTACATTGTTTAGTAAGTAATATAATTTCTGTACATTGTTAGTAAGTAATGTCATGTCTGTACATTGTTAGTAAGCAATGTCATTTCTGTACATCGTTAGTAAGTAATGTCATGTCTGTACATTGTTTAGTAAGTAATGTCATTTCTGTACATTGTTTAGTAAGTAATGTAATTAGTGTACATTGTTTAGTAAGTAATGTCATTTCTGTACATTGTTTAGTAAGTAATGTCATGTCTGTACATTGTTTAGTAAGTAATGTAATTAGTGTACATTGTTTAGTAAGTAATGCCATTTCTGTACATTGTTAAGTAAGTAATGTCATTTCTGTACATTGTTTAGTAAGTAATGTCATGTCTGTACATTGTTTAGTAAGTAATGTAATTCTTGTACATTGTTTAGTAAGTAATGTCATGTCTGTACATTGTTTAGTAAGTAATGTAATTCTTTTTCATTGTTAGTAAGTAATGTCATTTCTGTACATTGTTTAGTAAGTAATGTCATTGCTGTACATTGTTAGTAAGTAATGTAATTAGTGTACATTGTTTAGTAAGTAATGTCATTTCTGTACATTGTTTAGTAAGTAATGTCATGTATGTACATTGTTTAGTAAGTAATGTAATTAGTGTACATTGTTTAGTAAGTAATGCCATTTCTGTACATTGTTTAGTAAGTAATGTCATGTCTGTACATTGTTAAGTAAGTAATGTCATTTCTGTACATTGTTTAGTAAGTAATGTCATGTCTGTACATTGTTTAGTAAGTAATGCCATTTCTGTACATTGTTTAGTAAGTAATGTCATGTCTGTACATTGTTTAGTAAGTAATGTCATTTCTGTACATTGTTTAGTAAGTAATTTCATTTCTGTACATTGTTTAGTAAGTAATGTCATTTCTGTACATTGTTAGTAAGTAATGTCATTTCTGTACATTGTTTAGTAAGTAATGTCATGTCTGTACATTGTTAGTATGTAATGTCATGTATGTACATTGTTACTAAGTAATGTCATGTCTGTACATTGTTTAGTAAGTAATGTAATTATTGTACATTGTTTAGTAAGTAATGTAATTATTGTACATTGTTTAGTAAGTAATGTCATGTCTGTAAATTGTTTAGTAAGTAATGTCATTTCTGTACATTGTTTAGTAAGTAATGTAATTATTGTACATAGTTTAGTAAGTAATGTCATGTCTGTACATTGTTAGTAAGTAATGTAATTATTGTACATTGTTTAGTAAGTAATTAAATTATTGTACATTGTTTAGTAAGTAATGTCATGTCTGTACATTGTTTAGTAAGTAATGTCATTTCTGTACATTGTTTAGTAAGTAATGTCATTTCTGTACATTGTTAGTAAGTAATGTCATTTCTGTACATTGTTTAGTAAGTAATGTCATGTCTGTACATTGTTAGTATGTAATGTCATGTATGTACATTGTTACTAAGTAATGTCATGTCTGTACATTGTTTATTAAGTAATGTAATTATTGTACATTGTTTAGTAAGTAATGTAATTATTGTACATTGTTTAGTAAGTAATGTCATGTCTGTAAATTGTTTAGTAAGTAATGTCATTTCTGTACATTGTTTAGTAAGTAATATCATGTCTGTACATTGTTTAGTAAGTAATGTAATTATTGTACATAGTTTAGTAAGTAATGTAATTATTGTACATTGTTTAGTAAGTAATGTAATTATTGTACATTGTTTAGTAAGTAATGTCATGTCTGTACATAGTTTAGTAAGTAATGTCATTTCTGTTCATTGTTTAGTAAGTAATGTCATGTCTGTACATTGTTTAGTAAGTAATGTAATTATTGTACATTGTTTTGTAAGTAATTTCATGTCTGTACATTGTTTAGTAAGTAATGTAATTATTGTACATTGTTAGTAAGTAATGTAATTTCTGTACATTGTTAGTAAGTAATGTAATTTCTGTACATTGTTTAGTAAGTAATGTTATTTCTGTACATTGTTTAGTAAGTAATGTAATTCTTGTTCATTGTTAGTAAGTAATGTCATTTCTGTACATTGTTTAGTAAGTAATGTCATTTCTGTACATTGTTAGTAAGTAATGTAATTAGTGTACATTGTTTAGTAAGTAATGTCATTTCTGTACATTGTTTAGTAAGTAATGTCATGTCTGTACATTGTTTAGTAAGTAATGTAATTAGTGTACATTGTTTAGTAAGTAATGCCATTTCTGTACATTGTTTAGTAAGTAATGTCATGTCTGTACATTGTTTAGTAAGTAATGTCATTTCTGTACATTGTTAAGTAAGTAATGTCATTTCTGTACATTGTTTAGTAAGTAATGTCATGTCTGTACATTGTTTAGTAAGTAATGTAATTCTTGTACATTGTTTAGTAAGTAATGTCATGTCTGTACATTGTTTAGTAAGTAATGTAATTCTTTTTCATTGTTAGTAAGTAATGTCATTTCTGTACATTGTTTAGTAAGTAATGTCATTTCTGTACATTGTTAGTAAGTAATGTAATTAGTGTACATTGTTTAGTAAGTAATGTCATTTCTGTACATTGTTTAGTAAGTAATGTCATGTATGTACATTGTTTAGTAAGTAATGTAATTAGTGTACATTGTTTAGTAAGTAATGCCATTTCTGTACATTGTTTAGTAAGTAATGTCATGTCTGTACATTGTTAAGTAAGTAATGTCATTTCTGTACATTGTTTAGTAAGTAATGTCATTTCTGTACATTGTTTAGTAAGTAATGCCATTTCTGTACATTGTTTAGTAAGTAATGTCATGTCTGTACATTGGTTAGTAAGTAATGTCATTTCTGTACATTGTTTAGTAAGTAATGTAATTCTTGTACATTGTTTAGTAAGTAATGTAATTTCTGTACATTGTTAGTAAGTAATGTCATTTCTGTACATTGTTTAGTAAGTAATGTAATTTTTGTACATTGTTTAGTAAGTAAAAAATGTAATTGTTGTACATTGTTTAGTAAGTAATATAATTTCTGTACATTGTTAGTAAGTAATGTCATGTCTGTACATTGTTAGTAAGCAATGTCATTTCTGTACATCGTTAGTAAGTAATGTCATGTCTGTACATTGTTTAGTAAGTAATGTCATTTCTGTACATTGTTAGTAAGTAATGTCATTTCTGTACATCGTTAGTAAGTAATGTCATGTCTGTACATTGTTTAGTAAGTAATGTCATTTCTGTACATTGTTAGTAAGTAATGTAATTAGTGTACATTGTTTAGTAAGTAATGTCATTTCTGTACATTGTTTAGTAAGTAATGTCATGTCTGTACATTGTTTAGTAAGTAATGTAATTAGTGTACATTGTTTAGTAAGTAATGCCATTTCTGTACATTGTTAAGTAAGTAATGTCATTTCTGTACATTGTTTAGTAAGTAATGTCATGTCTGTACATTGTTTAGTAAGTAATGTAATTCTTGTACATTGTTTAGTAAGTAATGTCATGTCTGTACATTGTTTAGTAAGTAATGTAATTCTTTTTCATTGTTAGTAAGTAATGTCATTTCTGTACATTGTTTAGTAAGTAATGTCATTTCTGTACATTGTTAGTAAGTAATGTAATTAGTGTACATTGTTTAGTAAGTAATGTCATTTCTGTACATTGTTTAGTAAGTAATGTCATGTATGTACATTGTTTAGTAAGTAATGTAATTAGTGTACATTGTTTAGTAAGTAATGCCATTTCTGTACATTGTTTAGTAAGTAATGTCATTTCTGTACATTGTTAAGTAAGTAATGTCATTTCTGTACATTGTTTAGTAAGTAATGTCATGTCTGTACATTGTTTAGTAAGTAATGCCATTTCTGTACATTGTTTAGTAAGTAATGTCATGTCTGTACATTGTTTAGTAAGTAATGTCATTTCTGTACATTGTTTAGTAAGTAATTTCATTTCTGTACATTGTTTAGTAAGTAATGTCATTTCTGTACATTGTTAGTAAGTAATGTCATTTCTGTACATTGTTTAGTAAGTAATGTCATGTCTGTACATTGTTAGTATGTAATGTCATGTATGTACATTGTTACTAAGTAATGTCATGTCTGTACATTGTTTAGTAAGTAATGTAATTATTGTACATTGTTTAGTAAGTAATGTAATTATTGTACATTGTTTAGTAAGTAATGTCATGTCTGTAAATTGTTTAGTAAGTAATGTAATTTCTGTACATTGTTTAGTAAGTAATGTCATGTCTGTACATTGTTTAGTAAGTAATGTAATTATTGTACATAGTTTAGTAAGTAATGTCATGTCTGTACATTGTTAGTAAGTAATGTAATTATTGTACATTGTTTAGTAAGTAATTAAATTATTGTACATTGTTTAGTAAGTAATGTCATGTCTGTACATTGTTTAGTAAGTAATGTCATTTCTGTACATTGTTAGTAAGTAATGTCATTTCTGTACATTGTTTAGTAAGTAATGTCATGTCTGTACATTGTTAGTATGTAATGTCATGTATGTACATTGTTACTAAGTAATGTCATGTCTGTACATTGTTTATTAAGTAATGTAATTATTGTACATTGTTTAGTAAGTAATGTAATTATTGTACATTGTTTAGTAAGTAATGTCATGTCTGTAAATTGTTTAGTAAGTAATGTCATTTCTGTACATTGTTTAGTAAGTAATATCATGTCTGTACATTGTTTAGTAAGTAATGTAATTATTGTACATAGTTTAGTAAGTAATGTAATTATTGTACATTGTTTAGTAAGTAATGTAATTATTGTACATTGTTTAGTAAGTAATGTCATGTCTGTACATAGTTTAGTAAGTAATGTCATTTCTGTTCATTGTTTAGTAAGTAATGTCATGTCTGTACATTGTTTAGTAAGTAATGTAATTATTGTACATTGTTTTGTAAGTAATTTCATGTCTGTACATTGTTTAGCAAGTAATGTAATTATTGTACATTGTTAGTAAGTAATGTAATTTCTGTACATTGTTAGTAAGTAATGTAATTTCTGTACATTGTTTAGTAAGTAATGTTATTTCTGTACATTGTTTAGTAAGTAATGTCATTTTTGTTCATTGTTAGTAAGTAATGTCATTTCTGTACATTGTTTAGTAAGTAATGTCATTTCTGTACATTGTTAGTAAGTAATGTAATTAGTGTACATTGTTTAGTAAGTAATGTCATTTCTGTACATTGTTTAGTAAGTAATGTCATGTCTGTACATTGTTTAGTAAGTAATGTAATTAGTGTACATTGTTTAGTAAGTAATGCCATTTCTGTACATTGTTTAGTAAGTAATGTCATGTCTGTACATTGTTTAGTAAGTAATGTCATTTCTGTACATTGTTTAGTAAGTAATGTCATTTCTGTACATTGTTTAGTAAGTAATGTCATGTCTGTACATTGTTTAGTAAGTAATGTAATTCTTGTACATTGTTTAGTAAGTAATGTCATGTCTGTACATTGTTTAGTAAGTAATGTAATTCTTTTTCATTGTTAGTAAGTAATGTCATTTCTGTACATTGTTTAGTAAGTAATGTCATTTCTGTACATTGTTAGTAAGTAATGTAATTAGTGTACATTGTTTAGTAAGTAATGTCATTTCTGTACATTGTTTAGTAAGTAATGTCATGTATGTACATTGTTTAGTAAGTAATGTAATTAGTGTACATTGTTTAGTAAGTAATGCCATTTCTGTACATTGTTTAGTAAGTAATGTCATGTCTGTACATTGTTTAGTAAGTAATGTCATTTCTGTACATTGTTTAGTAAGTAATGTCATGTCTGTACATTGTTTAGTAAGTAATGCCATTTCTGTACATTGTTTAGTAAGTAATGTCATGTCTGTACATTGTTTAGTAAGTAATGTCATGTCTGTACATTGTTTAGTAAGTAATGTAATTCTTGTACATTGTTTAGTAAGTAATGTAATTTCTGTACATTGTTAGTAAGTAATGTCATTTCTGTACATTGTTTAGTAAGTAATGTAATTTTTGTACATTGTTTAGTAAGTAAAAAATGTAATTGTTGTACATTGTTTAGTAAGTAATATAATTTCTGTACATTGTTAGTAAGTAATGTCATGTCTGTACATTGTTAGTAAGCAATGTCATTTCTGTACATCGTTAGTAAGTAATGTCATGTCTGTACATTGTTTAGTAAGTAATGTCATTTCTGTACATTGTTAGTAAGTAATGTAATTAGTGTACATTGTTTAGTAAGTAATGTCATTTCTGTACATTGTTTAGTAAGTAATGTCATGTCTGTACATTGTTTAGTAAGTAATGTAATTAGTGTACATTGTTTAGTAAGTAATGCCATTTCTGTACATTGTTAAGTAAGTAATGTCATTTCTGTACATTGTTTAGTAAGTAATGTCATGTCTGTACATTGTTTAGTAAGTAATGTAATTCTTGTACATTGTTTAGTAAGTAATGTCATGTCTGTACATTGTTTAGTAAGTAATGTAATTATTTTTCATTGTTAGTAAGTAATGTCATTTCTGTACATTGTTTAGTAAGTAATGTCATTTCTGTACATTGTTAGTAAGTAATGTAATTAGTGTACATTGTTTAGTAAGTAATGTCATTTCTGTACATTGTTTAGTAAGTAATGTCATGTATGTACATTGTTTAGTAAGTAATGTAATTAGTGTACATTGTTTAGTAAGTAATGCCATTTCTGTACATTGTTTAGTAAGTAATGTCATGTCTGTACATTGTTAAGTAAGTAATGTCATTTCTGTACATTGTTTAGTAAGTAATGTCATGTCTGTAAATTGTTTAGTAAGTAATGCCATTTCTGTACATTGTTTAGTAAGTAATGTCATGTCTGTACATTGGTTAGTAAGTAATGTCATTTCTGTACATTGTTTAGTAAGTAATGTCATGTCTGTACATTGGTTAGTAAGTAATGTCATTTCTGTACATTGTTTAGTAAGTAATGTAATTCTTGTACATTGTTTAGTAAGTAATGTAATTTCTGTACATTGTTAGTAAGTAATGTCATTTCTGTACATTGTTTAGTAAGTAATGTAATTTTTGTACATTGTTTAGTAAGTAAAAAATGTAATTGTTGTACATTGTTTAGTAAGTAATATAATTTCTGTACATTGTTAGTAAGTAATGTCATGTCTGTACATTGTTAGTAAGCAATGTCATTTCTGTACATCGTTAGTAAGTAATGTCATGTCTGTACATTGTTTAGTAAGTAATGTAATTTCTGTACATTGTTAGTAAGTAATGTCATTTCTGTACATTGTTTAGTAAGTAATGTAATTTCTGTACATTGTTAGTAAGTAATGTCATTTCTATACATTGTTAGTAAGTAATGTCATGTCTGTGCATTGTTTAGTAAGTAATGTAATTTCTGTACATTGTTAGTAAGAAATATCATTTCTGTACATTGTTAGTAAGTAATGTCATGTCTGTACATTGTTAGTAAGCAATGTCATTTCTGTACATCGTTAGTAAGTAATGTAATTTCTGTACATTGTTAGTAAGTAATGTAATTTCTGTACATTGTTTAGTAAGTATATCAGAGTGATGCTATGTTAGAGAACTTTGTTCTATATTTAAGTGCTGCTGAATCTGATGGCTGATAAAGCAGAGTGCTGCTATATCAGAGGGCTGCTAAATCAGAGGGCTGATATTTTAGAGTGCTGCTATATAAGATGGTTGCTATATCCAAGTGCTGCTAAATCAGAGAGCTGCTAAATCAGAGTGCTGCTATATCAGAGTATTGCTATATAAGAGTACTGCTATATCAGAGTGCTGCTATATCAGAGTATTGCTATATAAGAGTACTGCTATATCAGAGTGCTGCTATATCAGAGTGCTGCTATATCAGAGTGCTGCTATATCAGAGTACTGCTATATCAGAGTGCTGTTATATCAGAGTGCTGTTATATAAGAGTGCTGCTATATCAGAGTATTGCTGTATAAAAGTACTGCTAAATCAGAGTGCTGCTATATCAGAATATTGCTATATAAGAGTACTGTTATATCAGAGTGCTGCTATATCAGAGTGCTCTTAAATCAGAGTGCTACTGTATAAGAGAGCTGCTAAATGAGAGTGCTGCGATTGTAGAGAGTAGGACATTTTTTTATTTATTTTGTAAAGGTCTGGAAATTGTTTTTAAGTGCTGCACACATGGGGGGCGGTGCACATTTATAGTGAAAGAGAATCTACTGTTCTACAAGTCAAAGGAAATAAAGTTATCGTCAGAACATGCACAGATAATGGTGTCTGACTCTATTTCATTACTTTACAGGTTAGTAAAATGGTTAGAAAAGATAAGACAGGGTTAGAGAATATCTATTAATGTTTAATAAGTATACGAATTGTTAAGTGAGAATTATGACTGCTATATTCACTTTATTAGTTTATGTTTATTATAGTTAGTTTAGGCAACTGATATAAATAGATCAGGTAATGCCACGTTATGCTGAGGTTTTAAAGCAACTGAACATGATCTCAAAAGAGACTGTGAAATTAATGACAATGTGTATTTGTACATTGTTTAGGAAGAAATTTAATTATTGTACGTTATTTAGTGGAAAATGTCATTCTTGTACATTGTTAGTAAGTAATGTCATTTCTGAATATTGTTTAATAAGTAATGTAATTCTTGTACATTGTTAGTAAGTAATGTCATTTCTGTACATTGTTAGTAAGTAATGTAATTTCTGTACATTGTTACTAAGTAATGTAATTTCTGTACATTGTTACTAAGTAATGTAATTTTTGTATATTGTTAGCAAGTAATGTCATTTCTGTATATTGTTTAATAAGTAATGTAATTCTTGCACATTGTTTAGTAAGTAATGTCATTTCTATACATTGTTAGTAAGTAATGTCATTTCTGTACATTATTAGTAAGTAATGTAATTTCTGTACATTGTTACTAAGTAATGTAATTTTTGTATATTGTTAGTAAGTAATGTCATTTCTGTATATTGTTTAATAAGTAATGTAATTCTTGTACATTGTTTAGTAAGTAATGTCATTTCTGTACATTGTTTTTAAGTAATGTCATTTCTGTACATTATTAGTAAGTAATGTCATTTCTGTACATTGTTTAGTAAGTAATGTGATGTTTGTACATTGTTAGTAAGTAATGTCATTTCTGTACATTATTAGTAAGTAATGTCATTTCTGTACATTATTAGTAAGTAATTTCATTTCTGTACATTGTTAGTAAGTAATGTAATTTCTGTACATTGTTAGTAAGTAATGTCATTTCTGTACATTATTAGTAAGTAATGTCATTTCTGTATATTGTTTAGTAAGTAATGTCATTTCTGTACATTGTTTTGTAAGTAATGTCATGTCTGTACATTGTTAGTAAGTAATGTCATTTCTGTACATTGTTTAGTAAGTAATGTCATGGCTGTACATTGTTTAGTAAGTAATGTAATTCTTGTACATTGTTTAGTAAGTAATGTAATTATTGTACATTGTTTAGTAAGTAATGTCATGTCTGTACATTGTTTAGTAAGTAATGTAATTATTGTACATTGTTTAGTAAGTAATGTCATGTCTGTACATTGTTAGTAAGTAATGTAATTTCTGTACATTGTTTAGTAAGTAATGTCATTTATGTACATTGTTTAGTAAGTAATTTCATTGCTGTACATTGTTTAGTAAGTAATGTCATTTCTGTACATTGTTAGTAAGTAATGTCATTTCTGTACATTGTTTAGTAAGTAATTTCATTTCTGTACATTGTTTAGTAAGTAATGTCATGTATGTACATTGTTAGAAAGTAATGTCATTTCTGTAAATTGTTTAGTAAGTAATTTCATTTCTGTACATTGTTAGTAAGTAATGTCATTTCTGTACATTGTTTAGTAAGCAATGTCATTTCTGTACATTGTTTAGTAAGTAATGTCATTTCTGTACATTATTTAGTAAGTAATGTCATTTCTGTACATTGTTAGTAAGTAATGTAATTATTGTACATAGTTTAGTAAGTAATGTAATTATTGTACATTGTTTAGTAAGTAATGTAATTATTGTACATTGTTTAGTAAGTAATGTCATGTCTGTACATAGTTTAGTAAGTAATGTCATTTCTGTTCATTGTTTAGTAAGTAATGTCATGTCTGTACATTGTTTAGTAAGTAATGTAATTATTGTACATTGTTTAGTAAGTAATGTCATGTCTGTACATTGTTTAGCAAGTAATGTAATTATTGTACATTGTTAGTAAGTAATGTAATTTCTGTACATTGTTAGTAAGTAATGTAATTTCTGTACATTGTTTAGTAAGTAATGTTATTTCTGTACATTGTTTAGTAAGTAATGTAATTCTTGTTCATTGTTAGTAAGTAATGTCATTTCTGTACATTGTTTAGTAAGTAATGTCATTTCTGTACATTGTTAGTAAGTAATGTAATTAGTGTACATTGTTTAGTAAGTAATGTCATTTCTGTACATTGTTTAGTAAGTAATGTCATGTCTGTACATTGTTTAGTAAGTAATGTAATTAGTGTACATTGTTTAGTAAGTAATGCCATTTCTGTACATTGTTTAGTAAGTAATGTCATGTCTGTACATTGTTTAGTAAGTAATGTCATTTCTGTACATTGTTAAGTAAGTAATGTCATTTCTGTACATTGTTTAGTAAGTAATGTCATGTCTGTACATTGTTTAGTAAGTAATGTAATTCTTGTACATTGTTTAGTAAGTAATGTCATGTCTGTACATTGTTTAGTAAGTAATGTAATTCTTTTACATTGTTAGTAAGTAATGTCATTTCTGTACATTGTTTAGTAAGTAATGTCATTTCTGTACATTGTTAGTAAGTAATGTAATTAGTGTACATTGTTTAGTAAGTAATGTCATTTCTGTACATTGTTTAGTAAGTAATGTCATGTATGTACATTGTTTAGTAAGTAATGTAATTAGTGTACATTGTTTAGTAAGTAATGCCATTTCTGTACATTGTTTAGTAAGTAATGTCATGTCTGTACATTGTTAAGTAAGTAATGTCATTTCTGTACATTGTTTAGTAAGTAATGTCATGTCTGTACATTGTTTAGTAAGTAATGCCATTTCTGTACATTGTTTAGTAAGTAATGTCATGTCTGTACATTGGTTAGTAAGTAATGTCATTTCTGTACATTGTTTAGTAAGTAATGTAATTCTTGTACATTGTTTAGTAAGTAATGTAATTTCTGTACATTGTTAGTAAGTAATGTCATTTCTGTACATTGTTTAGTAAGTAATGTAATTTTTGTACATTGTTTAGTAAGTAAAAAATGTAATTGTTGTACATTGTTTAGTAAGTAATATAATTTCTGTACATTGTTAGTAAGTAATGTCATGTCTGTACATTGTTAGTAAGCAATGTCATTTCTGTACATCGTTAGTAAGTAATGTCATGTCTGTACATTGTTTAGTAAGTAATGTCATTTCTGTACATTGTTAGTAAGTAATGTAATTAGTGTACATTGTTTAGTAAGTAATGTCATTTCTGTACATTGTTTAGTAAGTAATGTCATGTCTGTACATTGTTTAGTAAGTAATGTAATTAGTGTACATTGTTTAGTAAGTAATGCCATTTCTGTACATTGTTAAGTAAGTAATGTCATTTCTGTACATTGTTTAGTAAGTAATGTCATGTCTGTACATTGTTTAGTAAGTAATGTAATTCTTGTACATTGTTTAGTAAGTAATGTCATGTCTGTACATTGTTTAGTAAGTAATGTAATTATTTTTCATTGTTAGTAAGTAATGTCATTTCTGTACATTGTTTAGTAAGTAATGTCATTTCTGTACATTGTTAGTAAGTAATGTAATTAGTGTACATTGTTTAGTAAGTAATGTCATTTCTGTACATTGTTTAGTAAGTAATGTCATGTATGTACATTGTTTAGTAAGTAATGTAATTAGTGTACATTGTTTAGTAAGTAATGCCATTTCTGTACATTGTTTAGTAAGTAATGTCATGTCTGTACATTGTTAAGTAAGTAATGTCATTTCTGTACATTGTTTAGTAAGTAATGTCATGTCTGTAAATTGTTTAGTAAGTAATGCCATTTCTGTACATTGTTTAGTAAGTAATGTCATGTCTGTACATTGGTTAGTAAGTAATGTCATTTCTGTACATTGTTTAGTAAGTAATGTCATGTCTGTACATTGGTTAGTAAGTAATGTCATTTCTGTACATTGTTTAGTAAGTAATGTAATTCTTGTACATTGTTTAGTAAGTAATGTAATTTCTGTACATTGTTAGTAAGTAATGTCATTTCTGTACATTGTTTAGTAAGTAATGTAATTTTTGTACATTGTTTAGTAAGTAAAAAAATGTAATTGTTGTACATTGTTTAGTAAGTAATATAATTTCTGTACATTGTTAGTAAGTAATGTCATGTCTGTACATTGTTAGTAAGCAATGTCATTTCTGTACATCGTTAGTAAGTAATGTCATGTCTGTACATTGTTTAGTAAGTAATGTAATTTCTGTACATTGTTAGTAAGTAATGTCATTTCTGTACATTGTTTAGTAAGTAATGTAATTTCTGTACATTGTTAGTAAGTAATGTCATTTCTATACATTGTTAGTAAGTAATGTCATGTCTGTGCATTGTTTAGTAAGTAATGTAATTTCTGTACATTGTTAGTAAGAAATATCATTTCTGTACATTGTTAGTAAGTAATGTCATGTCTGTACATTGTTAGTAAGCAATGTCATTTCTGTACATCGTTAGTAAGTAATGTAATTTCTGTACATTGTTAGTAAGTAATGTAATTTCTGTACATTGTTTAGTAAGTATATCAGAGTGATGCTATGTTAGAGAACTTTGTTCTATATTTAAGTGCTGCTGAATCTGATGGCTGATAAAGCAGAGTGCTGCTATATCAGAGGGCTGCTAAATCAGAGGGCTGATATTTTAGAGTGCTGCTATATAAGATGGTTGCTATATCCAAGTGCTGCTAAATCAGAGAGCTGCTAAATCAGAGTGCTGCTATATCAGAGTATTGCTATATAAGAGTACTGCTATATCAGAGTGCTGCTATATCAGAGTATTGCTATATAAGAGTACTGCTATATCAGAGTGCTGCTATATCAGAGTGCTGCTATATCAGAGTGCTGCTATATCAGAGTACTGCTATATCAGAGTGCTGTTATATCAGAGTGCTGTTATATAAGAGTGCTGCTATATCAGAGTATTGCTGTATAAAAGTACTGCTAAATCAGAGTGCTGCTATATCAGAATATTGCTATATAAGAGTACTGTTATATCAGAGTGCTGCTATATCAGAGTGCTCTTAAATCAGAGTGCTACTGTATAAGAGAGCTGCTAAATGAGAGTGCTGCGATTGTAGAGAGTAGGACATTTTTTTATTTATTTTGTAAAGGTCTGGAAATTGTTTTTAAGTGCTGCACACATGGGGGGCGGTGCACATTTATAGTGAAAGAGAATCTACTGTTCTACAAGTCAAAGGAAATAAAGTTATCGTCAGAACATGCACAGATAATGGTGTCTGACTCTATTTCATTACTTTACAGGTTAGTAAAATGGTTAGAAAAGATAAGACAGGGTTAGAGAATATCTATTAATGTTTAATAAGTATACGAATTGTTAAGTGAGAATTATGACTGCTATATTCACTTTATTAGTTTATGTTTATTATAGTTAGTTTAGGCAACTGATATAAATAGATCAGGTAATGCCACGTTATGCTGAGGTTTTAAAGCAACTGAACATGATCTCAAAAGAGACTGTGAAATTAATGACAATGTGTATTTGTACATTGTTTAGGAAGAAATTTAATTATTGTACGTTATTTAGTGGAAAATGTCATTCTTGTACATTGTTAGTAAGTAATGTCATTTCTGAATATTGTTTAATAAGTAATGTAATTCTTGTACATTGTTAGTAAGTAATGTCATTTCTGTACATTGTTAGTAAGTAATGTAATTTCTGTACATTGTTACTAAGTAATGTAATTTCTGTACATTGTTACTAAGTAATGTAATTTTTGTATATTGTTAGCAAGTAATGTCATTTCTGTATATTGTTTAATAAGTAATGTAATTCTTGCACATTGTTTAGTAAGTAATGTCATTTCTATACATTGTTAGTAAGTAATGTCATTTCTGTACATTATTAGTAAGTAATGTAATTTCTGTACATTGTTACTAAGTAATGTAATTTTTGTATATTGTTAGTAAGTAATGTCATTTCTGTATATTGTTTAATAAGTAATGTAATTCTTGTACATTGTTTAGTAAGTAATGTCATTTCTGTACATTGTTTTTAAGTAATGTCATTTCTGTACATTATTAGTAAGTAATGTCATTTCTGTACATTGTTTAGTAAGTAATGTGATGTTTGTACATTGTTAGTAAGTAATGTCATTTCTGTACATTATTAGTAAGTAATGTCATTTCTGTACATTATTAGTAAGTAATTTCATTTCTGTACATTGTTAGTAAGTAATGTAATTTCTGTACATTGTTAGTAAGTAATGTCATTTCTGTACATTATTAGTAAGTAATGTCATTTCTGTATATTGTTTAGTAAGTAATGTCATTTCTGTACATTGTTTTGTAAGTAATGTCATGTCTGTACATTGTTAGTAAGTAATGTCATTTCTGTACATTGTTTAGTAAGTAATGTCATGGCTGTACATTGTTTAGTAAGTAATGTAATTCTTGTACATTGTTTAGTAAGTAATGTAATTATTGTACATTGTTTAGTAAGTAATGTCATGTCTGTACATTGTTTAGTAAGTAATGTAATTATTGTACATTGTTTAGTAAGTAATGTCATGTCTGTACATTGTTAGTAAGTAATGTAATTTCTGTACATTGTTTAGTAAGTAATGTCATTTATGTACATTGTTTAGTAAGTAATTTCATTGCTGTACATTGTTTAGTAAGTAATGTCATTTCTGTACATTGTTAGTAAGTAATGTCATTTCTGTACATTGTTTAGTAAGTAATTTCATTTCTGTACATTGTTTAGTAAGTAATGTCATGTATGTACATTGTTAGAAAGTAATGTCATTTCTGTAAATTGTTTAGTAAGTAATTTCATTTCTGTACATTGTTAGTAAGTAATGTCATTTCTGTACATTGTTTAGTAAGCAATGTCATTTCTGTACATTGTTTAGTAAGTAATGTCATTTCTGTACATTATTTAGTAAGTAATGTCATTTCTGTACATTGTTAGTAAGTAATGTCATTTCTGTACATTGTTTAGTAAGTAATGTCATTTCTGTACATTGTTAGTAAGTAATGTCATGTCTGTACATTGTTAGTAAGTAATGTCATGTCTGTACATTGTTACTAAGTAATGTCATGTCTGTACATTGTTAGTAAGTAATGTCATTTCTGTACATTGTTTAGTAAGTAATGTCATTTCTGTACATTGTTAGTAAGTAATGTCATGTCTGTAGATTGTTTAGTAAGTAATGTAATTATTGTACATTGTTTAGTAAGTAATGTAATTATTGTACATTGTTTAGTAAGTAATGTCATGTCTGTACATTGTTACTAAGTAATGTCATGTCTGTACATTGTTTAGTAAGTAATGTAATTATTGTACATTGTTTAGTAAGTAATGTCATGTCTGTACATTGTTTAATAAGTAATGTCATTTCTGTACTTTGTTTAGTAAGTAATGTAATTCTTATACATTGGTTAGTAAGTAATGTCATTTCTGTACATTGTTAGTAAGTAATGTAATTAGTGTACATTGTTTAGTAAGTAATGTCATTTCTGTACATTGTTTAGTAAGTAATGTCATGTCTGTACATTGTTTAGTAAGTAATGTAATTAGTGTACATTGTTTAGTAAGTAATGTCATTTCTGTAAATTGTTTAGTAAGTAATGTCATATCTGTACATTGTTTAGTAAGTAATGTAATTAGTGTACATTGTTTAGTAAGTAATGCCATTTCTGTACATTGTTTAGTAAGTAATGTCATGTCTGTACATTGTTAAGTAAGTAATGTCATTTCTGTACATTGTTTAGTAAGTAATGTCATGTCCGTACATTGGTTAGTAAGTAATGTAATTCTTGTACATTGTTTAGTAAGTAATGTCATGTCTGTACATTGTTTAGTAAGTAATGTCATTTCTGTACATTGTTTAGTAAGTAATGTCATGTCTGTACATTGGTTAGTAAGTAATGCCATTTATGTACATTGTTTAGTAAGTAATGTCATTTCTGTACATTGTTAGTAAGTAATGTCATTTCTGAACATTGTTAGTAAGTAATGTCATGTCTGTATATTGTTTAGTAAGTAATGTCATTTCTGTACATTGTTAGTAAGTAATGTCATTTCTGAACATTGTTAGTAAGTAATGTCATGTCTGTATATTGTTTAGTAAGTAATGTCATTTCTGTACATTGTTTAGTAAGTAATGTCATTGCTTTACATTGTTAGTAATAATGTAATTAGTGTACATTGTTTAGTAAGTAATGTAATTAGTGTACATTGTTTAGTAAGTAATGTAATTTCTGTACATTGTTACTAAGTAATGTCATGTCTGTACATTGTTTAGTAAGTAATGTCATTTCTGTACATTGTTTAGTAAGTAATGTCATGTCTGTACATTGTTTAGTAAGTAATGTCATTTCTGTACTTTGTTTAGTAAGTAATGTAATTCTTGTACATTGTTTAGTAAGTAATGTTATTCTTGTACATTGTTAGTAAGTAATGTCATTTCTGTACATTGTTACTAAGTAATGTAATTCTTGTACATTGTTAGTAAGTAATGTCATTTCTTTACATTGTTAGTAAGTAATGTAATTTCTGTACATTGTTTAGTAAGTAATGTAATTATTGTACATTGTTAGTAAGTAATGCCATTTCTGTACATTGTTTAGTAAGTAATGTCATTTCTGTGCATTGTTTAGTAAGTAATGTCATTTCTGTACATTGTTTAGTAAGTAATGTCATTTCTGTACATTGTTAGTAAGTAATGTCATTTCTGTACATTGTTTAGTAAGTAATGTAATTATTGTACATTGTTTAGTAAGTAATGTAATTCTTGTACATTGTTTAGTAAGTAATGTCATTTCTTTACATTGTTAGTAAGTAATGTCATTTCTGTACATTGTTTAGTAAGTAATGTCATTTCTGTACATTGTTTAGTAAGAAATGTAATTATTGTACATTGTTTAGTAAGTAATGTAATTCTTGTACATTGTTTAGTAAGCAATGTCATTTCTGTACATAGTTTAGTAAGTAATGTAATTAGTGTACATTGTTTAGTAAGTAATGCCATTTCTGTACATTGTTTAGTAAGTAATGTCATGTCTGTACATTGTTAAGTAAGTAATGTCATTTCTGTACATTGTTTAGTAAGTAATGTCATGTCTGTACATTGTTTAGTAAGTAATGTAATTCTTGTACATTGTTTAGTAAGTAATGTCATGTCTGTACATTGTTTAGTAAGTAATGTCATTTCTGTACATTGTTTAGTAAGTAATGTCATGTCTGTACATTGGTTAGTAAGTAATGCCATTTATGTACATTGTTTAGTAAGTAATGTCATTTCTGTACATTGTTAGTAAGTAATGTCATTTCTGAACATTGTTAGTAAGTAAAGTCATGTCTGTATATTGTTTAGTAAGTAATGTCATTTCTGTACATTGTTAGTAAGTAATGTCATTTCTGAACATTGTTAGTAAGTAATGTCATGTCTGTATATTGTTTAGTAAGTAATGTCATTTCTGTACATTGTTTAGTAAGTAATGTCATTGCTTTACATTGTTAGTAATAATGTAATTAGTGTACATTGTTTAGTAAGTACTGTAATTAGTGTACATTGTTTAGTAAGTAATGTAATTTCTGTACATTGTTACTAAGTAATGTCATGTCTGTACATTGTTTAGTAAGTAATGTCATTTCTGTACATTGTTTAGTAAGTAATGTCATGTCTGTACATTGTTTAGTAAGTAATGTCATTTCTGTACTTTGTTTAGTAAGTAATGTAATTCTTGTACATTGTTTAGTAAGTAATGTTATTCTTGTACATTGTTAGTAAGTAATGTCATTTCTGTACATTGTTACTAAGTAATGTAATTCTTGTACATTGTTAGTAAGTAATGTCATTTCTTTACATTGTTAGTAAGTAATGTAATTTCTGTACATTGTTTAGTAAGTAATGTAATTATTGTACATTGTTAGTAAGTAATGCCATTTCTGTACATTGTTTAGTAAGTAATGTCATTTCTGTGCATTGTTTAGTAATGTAATTTCTGTACATTGTTTAGTAAGTAATGTCATTTCTGTACATTGTTAGTAAGTAATGTCATTTCTGTACATTGTTTAGTAAGTAATGTAATTATTGTACATTGTTTAGTAAGTAATGTAATTCTTGTACATTGTTTAGTAAGTAATGTCATTTCTTTACATTGTTAGTAAGTAATGTCATTTCTGTACATTGTTTAGTAAGTAATGTCATTTCTGTACATTGTTTAGTAAGAAATGTAATTATTGTACATTGTTTAGTAAGTAATGTAATTCTTGTACATTGTTTAGTAAGCAATGTCATTTCTGTACATAGTTTAGTAAGCAATGTCATTTCTGTACATTGTTAGTAAGCAATGTCATTTCTGTACATTGTTAGTAAGTAATGTCATTTCTGTACATTGTTTAGTAAGTAATGTAATTTTTGTACATTGTTAGTAAGTAATGTAAGTATTGTACATTGTTTAGTAAGTAATGTAATTCTTGTACATTGTTAGTAAGTAATGTCATGTCTGTACATTGTTTAGTAAGTAATGTAATTCTTGTACATTGTTTAGTAAGTAATGTCATTTCTGTACATTGTTAGTAAGTAATGTAATTTCTGTACATTGTTAGTAAGTAATGTAATTTCTGTACATTGTTTAGTAAGTAATGTAATTCTTGTACATTGTTAGTAAGTAATGTAAGTATTGTACATTGTTTAGTAAGTAATGTAATTCTTGTACATTGTTAGTAAGTAATGTCATGTCTGTACATTGTTTAGTAAGTAATGTAATTATTTTACATTGTTTAGTAAGTAATGTCATTTCTGTACATTGTTTAGTAAGTAATGTCATTTCTGTACATTGTTTAGTAAGTAATGTAATTCTTGTACAATGTTAGTAAGTAATGTCATGTCTGTACATTGTTTAGTAAGTAATGTAATTATTGTACATTGTTTAGTAAGTAATGTCATTTCTGTACATTGTTTAGTAAGTAATATAATTCTTGTACATTGTTTAGTAAGTAATGTCATTTCTGTACATTGTTTAGTAAGTAATGTAATTATTGTACATCGTTTAGTAAGTAATGTAATTCTTGTACATTGTTTAGTAAGTAATATAATTCTTGTACATTGTTAGTAAGTAATGTCATTTCTGTACATTGTTTAGTAAGTAATGTCATTTCTGTACATTGTTTAGTAAGTAATGTAATACTTGTACATTGTTAGGCCTAGATTTGGAGTTTGGCGGTAAAAGGGCTGTTAACGCTCCGCGGGTTTTTTTCTGGCCGCACCATAAAATTAACTCTGGTATCGAGAGTCCAAAAAAATGCTGCGTTAGGCTCCAAAAAAGGAGCGTAGAGCATTTTTAACGCAAATGCAACTCTCGATACCAGAGTTGCTTACGGACGCGGCCAGCCTCAAAAACGTGCTCGTGCACGATTCTCCCATAGGAAACAATGGGGCTGTTTGAGCTGAAAAAAAACCTAACACCTGCAAAAAAGCCGCGTTCAGCTCTTAACGCAGCCCCATTGTTTCCTATGGGGAAACACTTCCTACGTCTGCACCTAACACTCTAACATGTACCCCGAGTCTAAACACCCCTACCCTTACACTTATTAACCCCTAATCTGCCGCCCCCGCTATCGCTGACCCCTGCATTACACTTTTAACCCCTAATCTGCCGCTCCGTAAACCGCCGCCACCTACGTTATCCCTATGTACCCCTAATCTGCTGCCCTAACATCGCCGACCCCTATGTTATATTTATTAACCCCTAATCTGCCCCCCACAACGTCGCCGACACCTACCTACACTTATTAACCCCTAATCTGCCGAGCGGACCTGAGCGCTACTATAATAAAGTTATTAACCCCTAATCCGCCTCACTAACCCTATCATAAATAGTATTAACCCCTAATCTGCCCTCCCTAACATCGCCGACACCTAACTTCAATTATTAACCCCTAATCTTCCGATCGGAGCTCACCGCTATTCTAATAAATGTATTAACCCCTAAAGCTAAGTCTAACCCTAACACTAACACCCCCCTAACTTAAATATAATTTACATCTAACGAAATAAATTAACTCTTATTAAATAAATTAATCCTATTTAAAGCTAAATACTTACCTGTAAAATAAACCCTAATATAGCTACAATATAAATTATAATTATATTATAGCTATTTTAGGATTAATATTTATTTTACAGGCAACTTGGTATTTATTTTAACTAGGTACAATAGCTATTAAATAGTTAAGAACTATTTAATAGTTACCTAGTTAAAATATTTACAAAATTACCTGTAAAATAAATCCTAACCTAAGATATAATTAAACCTAACACTACCCTAGCAATAAAATAATTAAATAAACTACCTACAATTACCTACAATTAACCTAACACTACACTATCAATAAATTAAATAAACACAATTGCTACAAATAAATACAATTAAATAAACTAGCTAAAGTACAAAAAATAAAAAAGAACTAAGTTACAGAAAATAAAAAAATATTTACAAACATAAGAAAAATATTACAACAATTTTAAACTAATTACACCTACTCTAAGCCCCCTAATAAAATAACAAAGCCCCCCAAAATAAAAAATTCCCTACCCTATTCTAAATTAAAAAAGTTACAAGCTCTTTTACCTTACCAGCCCTGAACAGGGCCCTTTGCGGGGCATGCCCCAAGAAGTTCAGCTCTTTTGCCTGTAAAAAAAAACATACAATACCCCCCCCCCCAACATTACAACCCACCACCCACATACCCCTAATCTAACCCAAACCCCCCTTAAATAAACCTAACACTAATCCCCTGAAGATCTTCCTACCTTGTCTTCACCATCCAGGTATCACCGATCCGTCCTGGCTCCAAGATCTTCATCCAACCCAAGCGGGGGTTGGCGATCCATAATCCGGTGCTGAAGAGGTCCAGAAGAGGCTCCAAAGTCTTCCTCCTATCCGGCAAGAAGAGGACATCCGGACCGGCAAACATCTTCTTCCAAGCGGCATCTTCAATCTTCTTCCATCCGGTGCGGAGCGGGTCCATCTTGAAGCAGCCGACGCGGATCCATCCTCTTCTTCCGGCGTCTCCCGACGAATGACGGTTCCTTTAAGGGACGTCATCCAAGATGGCGTCCCTCGAATTCCGATTGGCTGATAGGATTCTATCAGCCAATCGGAATTAAGGTATGAATTTTCTGATTGGCTGATGGAATCAGCCAATCAGAATCTAGTTCAATCCGATTGGCTGATCCAATCAGCCAATCAGATTGAGCTCGCATTCTATTGGCTGATCGGAACAGCCAATAGAATGCGAGCTCAATCTGATTGGCTGATTGGATCAGCCAATCGGATTGAACTTGATTCTGATTGGCTGATTCCATCAGCCAATCAGAATATTCCTACCTTAATTCCGATTGGCTGATAGAATCCTATCAGCCAATCGGAATTCGAGGGACGCCATCTTGGATGACGTCCCTTAAAGGAACCGTCATTCGTCGGGAGACGCCGGAAGAAGAGGATGGATCCGCGTCGGCTGCTTCAAGATGGACCCGCTCCACACCGGATGGAAGAAGATAGAAGATGCCGCTTGGAAGAAGATGTTTGCCGGTCCGGATGTCCTCTTCTTGCCGGATAGGAGGAAGACTTTGGAGCCTCTTCTGGACCTCTTCAGCACCGGATTATGGATCGCCAACCCCCGCTTGGGTTGGATGAAGATCTTGGAGCCAGGACGGATCGGTGATACCTGGATGGTGAAGACAAGGTAGGAAGATCTTCAGGGGATTAGTGTTAGGTTTATTTAAGGGGGGTTTGGGTTAGATTAGGGGTATGTGGGTGGTGGGTTGTAATGTTGGGGGGGGGGGTATTGTATGTTTTTTTTTACAGGCAAAAGAGCTGAACTTCTTGGGGCATGCCCCGCAAAGGGCCCTGTTCAGGGCTGGTAAGGTAAAAGAGCTTGTAACTTTTTTAATTTAGAATAGGGTAGGGAATTTTTTATTTTGGGGGGCTTTGTTATTTTATTAGGGGGCTTAGAGTAGGTGTAATTAGTTTAAAATTGTTGTAATATTTTTCTTATGTTTGTAAATATTTTTTTATTTTCTGTAACTTAGTTCTTTTTTATTTTTTGTACTTTAGCTAGTTTATTTAATTGTATTTATTTGTAGCAATTGTGTTTATTTAATTTATTGATAGTGTAGTGTTAGGTTAATTGTAGGTAATTGTAGGTAGTTTATTTAATTATTTTATTGATAGGGTAGTGTTAGGTTTAATTATAACTTAGGTTAGGATTTATTTTACAGGTAATTTTGTAAATATTTTAACTAGGTAACTATTAAATAGTTCTTAACTATTTAATAGCTATTGTACCTAGTTAAAATAAATACCAAGTTGCCTGTAAAATAAATATTAATCCTAAAATAGCTATAATATAATTATAATTTATATTGTAGCTATATTAGGGTTTATTTTACAGGTAAGTATTTAGCTTTAAATAGGATTAATTTATTTAATAAGAGTTAATTTATTTCGTTAGATGTAAATTATATTTAAGTTAGGGGGGTGTTAGGGTTAGGGTTAGACTTAGCTTTAGGGGTTAATACATTTATTAGAATAGCGGTGAGCTCCGATCGGAAGATTAGGGGTTAATAATTGAAGTTAAGTGTCGGCGATGTTAGGGAGGGCAGATTAGGGGTTAATACTATTTATTATAGGGTTAGTGAGGCGGATTAGGGGTTAATAACTTTATTATAGTAGCGCTCAGGTCCGCTCGGCAGATTAGGGGTTAATAAGTGTAGGCAGGTGTCGGCGACGTTGAGGGGGGCAGATTAGGGGTTAATAAATATAACATAGGGGTCGGCGGTGTTAGGGGCAGCAGATTAGGGGTACATAGGGATAACGTAGGTGGCGGCGCTTTGCGGTCGGAAGATTAGGGGTTAATTATTTTAAGTAGCTGGCGGCGATGTTGTGGGGGGCAGATTAGGGGTTAATAAATGTAATATAGGGGTCGGCGGGGGTTAGGGGCAGCAGATTAGGGGTACATAAGTATAACGTAGGTGGCGGTCAGCAGATTAGGGGTTAAAAATTTTAATCGAGTGGCGGCGATGTGGGGGGAGCT
Source organism: Bombina bombina (assembly GCF_027579735.1). Lineage (NCBI taxonomy): Eukaryota > Metazoa > Chordata > Amphibia > Anura > Bombinatoridae > Bombina > Bombina bombina. Next base: position 31,743,784 of record NC_069504.1, read on the forward strand.
CGGTTTAGGGGTACATAGGTAGTTTATGGGTGTTAGTGTACTTTAGGGTACAGTAGTTAAGAGCTTTACAAACCGGCGTTAGCCAGAAAGCTCTTAACTACTGACTTTTTTCTGCGGCTGGAGTTTTGTCGTTAGAGGTCTAACGCTCACTGCAGAAACGACTCTAAATACCGGAGTTAGACAGATCCCATTGAAAAGATAGGATACGCAAATGGCGTAGGGGGATCTGCGGTATGGAAAAGTCGCGGCTGAAAAGTGAGCGTTAGACCCTTACCTACACGACTCTAAATACCGGCGGTAGCCTAAAACCAGCGTTAGGAGCCTCTAACGCTGGTTTTCACGGCTACCGCCGAACTCTAAATCTAGGCCTTAGTAAGTTATGTCATTTCTGTACATTGTTAATAAGTAATGTAATTCTTGTACATTGTTAGTAAATAATTTAATTTCTGTACATTGTTTAGTAAGTAATGCCATTTCTGTACATTGTTTAGTAAGTAATGTAATTCTTGCACATTGTTTAGTAAGCAATGCCATTTCTGTACATTGTTTAGTAAGTAATGTAATTATTGTACATTGTTTAGTAAGCAATGCCATTTCTGTACATTGTTTAGTAAGTAATGTAATTCTTGCACATTGTTTAGTAAGCAATGCCATTTCTGTACATTGTTTAGTAAGTAATGTAATTATTGTACATTGTTAGTAAGTAATGTCATTTCTGTACATTGTTTAATAAGTAATGTCATTTCTGTACATTGTTTAATAAGTAATGTAATTCTTGTACATTGTAAGTAATGTAATTTCTGTACATTGTTAGTAAGTAATGTCATTTCTTTACATTGTTAGTAAGTAATGTCATTTCTGTACATTGTTTAGTAAATAATGTCATGTCTGTACATTGTTTAGTAAGTAATGTAATTCTTGCACATTGTTTAGTAAGTAATGTCATTTCTGTACATTGTTTAGTAAGTAATGTAATTCTTGTACATTGTTTAGTAAGGTCATTTCTGTACATTGTTTTGTAAGTAATGTCATTTCTGTACATTGTTTAGAAAGTAATGTCATGTCTGTACATTGTTTAGTAAGTAATGTAATTCTTGTACATTGTTAGTAAGTAATGTCATTTCTGTACATTGTTTAGTAAGTTATGTCATGTCTGTACATTGTTTAGTAAGTAATGTAATTCTTGTACATTGTTTAGTAAGTAATGTCATGTCTGTACATTGTTTAGTAAGTAATGTCATGTCTGTACATTGTTTAGTAAGTAATGTAATTCTTGTACATTTTTAGTAAGTAATGTCATGTCTGTACATTGTTTAGTAAGTAATGTAATTATTGTACATTGTTTAGTAAGTAATGCCATTTCTGTACATTGTTTAGTAAGTAATGTCATGTCTGTACATTGTTTAGTAAGTAATGTCATTATTGTACATTGTTAGTAAGTAATTTCATTTCTTTACTTAGTAAGTAATGTCATTTCTGTACATCACTTCTCACTACTACATATTGAGAAGGCTTAAGGCTCATTTTGGGCCGAGGCTCTCTGATTCTAAGTAGCTATCTGTTACAAGTAGCAGAAATAGCACACCGGACCAATATTCACAATGATTCTAATACTATTTCATCTCATCTCTCTACAGGTATGTCTCCCTGCTTCTGTCTAACTGACTGCTTTTAAACGCCCCTTTAATTTGTGCTAGACTCCTCTGGTATGTCTCCCTGCTGCTTCCTAACTGACTGCTTTTAAATGCCCCTTTAATTTGTGCTAGACTGCTCTGGTATGTCTCCCTGCTTCTGCCTAACTGACTGCTTTTAAACGCCCCTTTAATTTTTGATAGACTCCTCTGGTATGTCTCCCTGCTTCTGCCTAACTGACTGCTTTTAAACGCCCCTTTAATTTGTGCTAGACTCCTCTGGTATGTCTCACTGCTTCTGCCTAACTGACTACTTTTAAACGCCCCTTTAATTTGTGCTAGACTCCTCTGGTATGTCTCCCTGCTTCTGCCTAACTGACTGCTTTTAAACGCCCCTTTAATTTGTGCTAGACTCCTCTGGTATGTCTCCTTGCTTCTGCCTAACTGACTGCTTTTAAACGCCCCTTTAATTTGTGCTAGACTCCTCTGGTATGTCTCCCTGCTTCTGCCTAACTGACTGCTTTTAAACGCAAAACAACAAAAGATATTTTGGTGCACATCCAACCACTTAAGTCCACTCTTTCATGGCATGACTTGCTGCAGTGTGGAAACTGGTTAGTATAGGACCGGTCTGATGTGGGACACCTTGTAAGTGGTAGACTGGCTTAGCAGAATATGATCATATTGTGTGACTAAGATCCCATTTCATTTTAAGGCATTTTTTAAAAAGCAAAAAAAAAATAAAAAAATTTTGCAGCATAAATATAAGTCAATACTATTGCAAGATGTTAATCTCAATTTTATTTGAACTATGTAAATATATTTAGCAGATAGAAGTATATTTGTTTTTGCAGCACAAATATAAGCTCATATTATTGCGAGATGTTTATCCCAATCTTATTAGAAGCTATGTAAGTATATTTGGCAGACAGAAGCATATACCAATATGCCATGAAAGAGTGGACTTAAGTGGTTGGATGTGCACCAAAATATCTTTTGTTGTTTTGTAATTATTTTGGTCACTTTGGTAGCACTCCCACAATATGTGTGTTAAGTTTAAACAGTCCTTTTGTGGTGTGCGTAACCAAAAAACCCCTCTGTTGCTTTTAAACGCCCCTTTAATTTGTGCTAGACTCCTCTGGTATGTCTTCCTGCTTCTGCCTAACTGACTGCTTTTAAACGCCCCTTTTATTTGTGCTAGACTCCTCTGGTATGTCTCCCTGCTTCTGCCTAACTGACTGCTTTTAAACGCCCCTTTAATTTGTGCTAGACTCCTCTGGTATGTCTCCTTGCTTCTGCCTAACTGACTGCTTTTAAATGCCCATTTAATTTGTGCTAGACTCCTCTGGTATGTCTCCCTGCTTCTGCCTAACTGACTGCTTTTAAATGCCCCTTTAATTTGTGCTAGACTCCTCTGGTAACCATTTCCTATGTCTCCATTTTGTCTACCTGTAATAATTTTATCTTATATTGTCTAAAACTTATTCATCCTGCCACCCCACCCCCCTCTAATTTGCAAGTGTGTAACTCCTGCTAGCTAAGACTGCCTGTAACAGCTGCCTAGAATCACTTCATCACTTCTCACTACTACATATTGAGAAGGCTTAAGGCTCATTTTGGGCCGAGACTCTCTGATTCTAAGTAGCTCTCTGTTACAAGTAGCAGAGTTAGCACACTGGACCAATATTCACAATGATTCTAATCCTATTTCATCTCATCTCTCTACAGGTATGTCTCCCTGCTTCTGCCTAACTGACTGCTTTTAAACGCCCCTTTAATTTGTGCTAGACTCCTCTGGTAACCATTTCCTATGTCTCCATTTTGTCTACCTGTAATCATTTTATCTTATATTGGCTAAAACGTATTCATCCTTTCACCCCACCCCCTCTCTAATTTGCAAGTGTGTAACTCCTGCTAGCTAAAACTGCCTGTAACAGCTGCCTAGAATCACTTCATCACTTCTCACTACTTCATATAGAGAAGGCTTAAGGCTCATTTTGGGCCGAGGCTCTCTGATTCTAAGTAGCTCTCTGTTACAAGTAGCAGAGTTAACACACCGGAGTTGGAAACTGCAGACCAACTAACAGGTAAACTTAGTAACTATACTTCTACACAATGCTCTCTGACTTTTCTACTCTCTCTGTTTTCCCTTCTCCTAAAAATCACTGCATGTCCCTATAACAACAATCCCCACACTATCCATATCTCCCCCTCCCTTCTCTCATCCCCTATGCTGTCCTGTCATGAACTACTTTGTTTCCTTAGAAACACTTCCCCCTCTAACTCTCCTGTGTCTAATCATTCCCACTCCTACAAATCTCACCCTCACCTTCTGTCTCTCTCACTGCTACTACTGCTTGCTGCTGGTGATGTCTCTCCTAACCCTGGCCCTGCAACAATCGCCACACTTTTACACTCTCGCTCCATCTCCCACTGCAAAAATTCTAGGTCACGCAATACCAAAAATCTCATCTCCATTAACACACAGCGCCTAACCCGTCCCTTTTCTTGTGCCCTCTGGAATGCTCGCTCCGTCTGTAACAAGCTTACAACTGTTCACAACCTGTTTGTTTCCAACACTTTCAAGCTTTTAGCTATTACTGAAACTTGGCTATCTTCCTCTGACACTGCTTCCATTGCTGCTCTCACACACGGCGGTCTTCACTTTAGCCACACACCTAGGCCAGGTGAGAGACACGGTGGCGGTGTTGGCATCTTACTCTCCCCCTCCTGCTCCTATCAGTACCTATCCCCATTTCCATCTCTCTCCTTTTCTTCCTTTGAAGTCCACTGCATTTGCCTGTTCTCCCCTCTCTCTCTCAGAGTGGCAGTTATCTATCGCCCCCCTGGACCAACTTCCCAATTCCTTGACAACTTTGCTGCCTGGCTTCCTTACTTTCTCTCCACAAATACACCTGCTCTAATCCTAGGGGACTTCAACATCCCCATTGACAACCCATCTGCCCCTGCTGCCTCTAAACTTCTCTCACTCACTAACTCCTTCGGCCTCTCACAATCCACCCTATTCCCTACCCACCGCGATGGACACTCGATTGATCTGGTATTCTCCTATCTCTGCTCTCTCTCTAATGTTGCATGTCGCCCATTTCCCATCTCAGACCACCATCTGCTCACCTTTAATCCTAATATAGATACTAAACCTACTTCCGCCTCTTGCCCCCGTACCAGTAGAAATCTGCACACTACGCCTCCCCCACACTTCCACAATATCCTGCCCTGACCTTGCTATAACCCACTATAACAATACTCTCTCTGCTGCACTTGACACTCTCGCTCCACCCCAACCTCGCAAAGCCCCACGTCGTCAGCTCCAACCCTGGCACTCCCAACAAATGCGTCACCTACAAAAATGCTCCCACACTGCTGAACGTGTCTGGAGGAAAGCCTGCTCTGAACATGATTTCATGCACTATAAGTTCATTCTCTACTCTTACACCTCTGCCCTTCGCTTAGCTAAGCAAACCTACTTCTCCTCTCTTATATCCACTCACTCCTCAAACCCTAGAAGACTCTTCTCTATTTTCAACTCTCTCCTCTACCCACCTGCACCACCCCCCTCATCTGCATTCAGTGCTCAAGACCTTGCTGACTATTTTCTCAATAAAACACTTGCAATCCGAGGAAACATCCCAACACAAACCTGCAATCTCCCAAATATACTCCCAGTCACCCCCTCTGCCACTCTCTGCACCCTCCTCCCAACCACTGAGAGTAAAGTGGCTTCCCTTTTGTCTTCCTCACACCTCACTACCTGCCCACTTGACCCTATTCCTTCACATCTAATCCCTCCTCTGTCTACCACCCTCACTCTGGCTCTTACTCACATATTTAACCTATCCCTTTCTACCGGCTCATTCCCTGTCTCCTTCAAACATGCGAAGGTCACCCCCATCCTCAAAAAACCCTCCCTCGACCCTAACTCCCCTGCAAACTACCGCCCCATATCACTGCTCCCACTAGCTTCAAAATTCCTTGAAAAACTAGTTTTCAATCGCCTAACCCACTTCCTATCCTCCAACTCATTGCTCGACCCCCTGCAATCTGGCTTCTGTCCCCAACACTCAAATGAGACTACCCTCACCAAGGTTACTAACGATCTCCTTTCTGCTAAAAACAAAGGCTACTACTCTATACTCATCTTACTTGACCTATCTGCTGCCTTTGACACTGTTGACCATCCCCTTCTCCTACGGTCTCTCAGTTCTCTTGGTCTCTGTGACACTGCCCTCTCCTGGATTCACTCTTATCTCTCTAACAGATCCTTCTCAGTCTCTTTTGCTGGTGACTCCTCCTCTCTATTGCCCCTGTCTGTTGGAGTACCTCAAGGCTCTGTCCTGGGTCCTCTACTCTTCTCTATTTACACTTCTTCACTGGGTAAACTTATCAACAGCTATGGCTTCAGCTATCACCTCTGCACTCTCTCCTTCTGTCAACTCTCACATCAGCGACTGCTTATCTGGCATTTCCTCCTGGATGGCCTCTCACCACCTAAAAATAAATATGTCCAAGACCGAACTACTTCTAATTCCCCTCTCTAGCTCCACTCCAGTCTCTAATTTTTCTATCACTGTTGGCGGCACCACTATCTCCCCATCACCCCAAGTCAGCTGCCTCGGAGTCACGCTTGACTCAAATCTGTCCTTCATTCCCCACATCCAACTGCTCTCTTCATCCTGCCGCAACCACCTACGCAATATCTCCAAAATTCGTCTGTTTCTGAGTGCTGAAACTACCAAACAGCTCATCCACTCCCTGGTAATTTCCCGACTTGACTACTGTAACAACTTACTAACTGGCCTCCCTCTCTCCCCTCCAATCCATCCTAAATGCATCTGCCAGGCTAATCCACCTCTCTCGACGCTCTGTTTCTGCTGCGCCTCTCTGTGAGTCCCTTCACTGGCTCCCCATTCACAACAGAGTTAAATTCAAAATTCTCACCCTGACCTACAAAGCCCTCACCAATGCTGCCCCACCCCACCTGTCCTCACTCATCAACAAATATACTCCTGCCCGTCCCCTAAGATCCAACAACGACCTGCTTCTTGCGTCCTCTACCATCACCTCCTCTTATTCTAGACTACAGGACGTCTCTCGTGCGGCACCAACCCTCTGGAACGCACTTCCTTGAGATGTCAGACTTGCCCCTAACCTCTCCTCCTTTAAACGTTCCCTAAAGACCTTTCTGTTCAGGGAAGCTTATCACCCGACTTATTAACAAACTAACTTCAATTAACTAACAGTTGCCCTCTATCTCCTCACTAATATCATTCTCACCTCTGCAGTCCCCACCTCCTGTTTCCAATCCTCCTACCCGTCTAGATTGTAAGTTCCCACAGGAATAGGGCCCTCAATTCCCCCTGCATTTGTCTGTAAAATTTTGTGTCTTATCGTATTGTTTCTCCACTGTACTGTTATCCTTGTACCCATGGGCAGCGCTGCAGAATCTGTTGGCGCTTTATAAATAAAGAATAATAATAATAATAATTCTGTACATTGTTTAGTAAGTAATGTAATTATTGTACATTGTTAGTAAGTAATGTCATTTCTGTACATTGTTTAGTAAGTAATGTCATGTCTGTACATTGTTTAGTAAGTAATGTAATTTCTGTACATTGTTTAGTAAGTAATGTCATGTCTGTACATTGTTAGTAAGTAATGTCATTTCTGTACATTGTTTAGTAAGTAATGTCATGTCTGTACATTGTTAGTAAGTAATGTCATGTCTGTACATTGTTAGTAAGTAATGTCATTTCTGTACATTGTTTAGTAAGTAATGTCATGTCTGTACATTGTTAGTAAGTAATGTCATTTCTGTACATTGTTAGTAAGTAATGTAATTATTGTACATTGTTAGTAAGTAATGTCATTTCTGTACATTGTTTAGTAAGTAATGTAATTATTGCACATTGTTTAGTAAGTAATGTCATTTATGTACATTGTTAGTAAGTAATGTACTTATTGTACATTGTTAGTAATGTCATTTCTGTACATTGTTAGTAAGTAATGTAATTCTTGTACATTGTTAGTAAGTAATGTCATTTCTGTACATTGTTAGTAAGTAATGTAATTCTTGTACATTGTTAGTAAGTAATGTAATTTCTGTACATTGTTTAGTAAGTAATGTAATTATTGCACATTGTTTAGTAAGTAATGTCATTTCTGTACATTGTTAGTGAGTAATGTACTTATTGTACATTGTTAGTAAGTAATGTCATTTCTGTACATTGTTAGTAAGTAATATAATTCTTGTACATTGTTAGTAAGTAATGTCATTTCTGTACATTGTTAGTAAGTAATGTAATTCTTGTACATTGTTAGTAAGTAATGTCATTTCTGTACATTGTTTAGTAAGTAATGTAATTCTTGTACATTGTTAGTAAGTAATGTCATTTCTGTACATTGTTTAGTAAGTAATGTAATTATTGTACATTGTTTAGTAAGTAATGTAATTCTTGTACATTATTTAGTAAGTAATGTAATTTCTGTACATTGTTTAGTAAGTAATGTAATTTCTGTACATTGTTAGTAAGTAATGTCATTATTGTACATTGTTAGTAAGTAATGTCATTTCTGTACATTGTTTAGTAAGTAATGTTATTGCTGTACATTGTTAGTAAGTAATGTAATTCTTGTACATTGTTTAGTAAGTAATGTAATTCTTGTACATTGTTTAGTAAGTAATATAATTATTGTACATTGTTAGTAAGTAATGTCATGTCTGTACATTGTTCAGTAAGTAATGTTACTGCTGTACATTGTTAGTAAGTAATGTTATTGCTGTACATAGTTAGTAAGTAATGTTATTGCTGTACATTGTTTAATAAGTAATGTAATTCTTGCACATTGTTAGTAAGTAATGTTATTGCTGTACATTGTTAGTAAGTAATGTAATTCTTGTACATTGTTAGTAAGTAATATAATTATTGTACATTGTTTAGTAAGTAATGTAATTATTGTACATTGTTTAGTAAGTAATGCAATTCTTGCACATTGTTTAGTAAGTAATGTTATTGCTGTACATTGTTAGTAAGTAATGTTATTGCTGTACATTGTTAGTAAGTAATGTTATTGCTGTACATTGTTTAATAAGTAATGTAATTCTTGTACATTGTTTAGTAAGTAATGTCATGTCTGTACATTGTTTAGTAAGTAATGCCATTTCTGTACATTGTTTAGTAAGTAATGTAATTCTTGTACATTGTTACTAAGTAATGTCATTTCTGTACATCGTTAGTAAGTAATGTAATTCTTGTACATTGTTAGTAAGTAATGTTATTGCTGTACATTGTTTAATAAGTAATGTAATTCTTGTACATTGTTAGTAAGTAATGTTATTTCTGTACATTGTTTAGTAAGTAATGTAATTCTTGTACATTGTTAGTAAGTAATGTCATGTCTGTACATTGTTAGTAAGTAATGTCATGTCTGTACATTGTTAGTAAGTAATTTCATGTCTGTACATTGTTTAGTAAGTAATGTCATTTCTGTACATTGTTTAGTAAGTAATGTAATTCTTGTACATTGTTAGTAAGCAATGTCATTTCTGTACATTGTTTAGTAAGTAATGTCATTTCTGTACATTGTTTAGTAAGTAATGTAATTATTGTACATTGTTTAGTAAGTAATGTAATTCTTGTACATTATTTAGTAAGTAATGTCATTTCTGTACATTGTTAGTAAGTAATGTCATTTCTGTACATTGTTTTGTAAGTAATGTAATTATTGTACATTGTTTAGTAAGTAATGTCATTTCTGTACATTGTTAGTAAGTAATGTAATTATTGTACATTGTTAGTAAGTGATGTCATTTCTGTACATTGTTTAGTAAGTAATGTTATTGCTGTACATTGTTAGTAAGTAATGTAATTCTTGTACATTGTTAGTAAGTAATGTAATTCTTGTACATTGTTAGTAAGTAATGTAATTCTTGTACATTGTTTAGTAAGTAATGTTATTGCTGTACATTGTTAGTTAGTAAGTAATGTTATTGCTGTACATTGTTAGTAAGTAATGTTATTGCTGTACATTGTTTAATAAGTAATGTAATTCTTGTACATTGTTAGTAAGTAATGTTATTGCTGTACATTGTTAGTAAGTAATGTAATTCTTGTACATTGTTAGTAAGTAATGTAATTCTTGTACATTGTTTAGTAAGTAATGCAATTCTTCCACATTGTTTAGTAAGTAATGTTATTGCTGTACATTGTTAGTAAGTAATGTTATTGCTGTACATTGTTAGTAAGTAATGTTATTGCTGTACATTGTTTAATAAGTAATGTAATTCTTGTACATTGTTTAGTAAGTAATGTCATGTCTGTACATTGTTTAGTAAGTAATGCCATTTCTGTACATCGTTAGTAAGTAATGTAATTCTTGTACATTGTTAGTAAGTAATGTTATTGCTGTACATTGTTTAATAAGTAATGTAATTCTTGTACATTGTTTAGTAAGTAATGTTATTTCTGTACATTGTTTAGTAAGTAATGTAATTCTTGTACATTGTTAGTAAGTAATGTCATGTCTGTACATTGTTAGTAAGTAATGTCATGTTTGTACATTGTTAGTAAGTAATTTCATGTCTGTACATTGTTTAGTAAGTAATGTCATTTCTGTACATTGTTTAGTAAGTAATGTAATTCTTGTACATTGTTAGTAAGTAATGTCATTTCTGTACATTGTTTAGTAAGTAATGTCATTTCTGTACATTGTTTAGTAAGTAATGTAATTATTGTACATTGTTTAGTAAGTAATGTAATTCTTGTACATTATTTAGTAAGTAATGTCATTTCTGTACATTGTTAGTAAGTAATGTCATTTCTGTACATTGTTTTGTAAGTAATGTAATTATTGTACATTGTTTAGTAAGTAATGTCATTTCTGTACATTGTTAGTAAGTAATGTAATTATTGTACATTGTTAGTAAGTGATGTCATTTCTGTACATTGTTTAGTAAGTAATGTTATTGCTGTACATTGTTAGTAAGTAATGTAATTCTTGTACATTGTTAGTAAGTAATGTAATTCTTGTACATTGTTAGTAAGTAATGTAATTCTTGTACATTGTTTAGTAAGTAATGTTATTGCAGTACATTGTTAGTAAGTAATGTTATTGCTGTACATTGTTAGTAAGTAATGTTATTGCTGTACATTGTTTAATAAGTAATGTAATTCTTGTACATTGTTAGTAAGTAATGTTATTGCTGTACATTGTTAGTAAGTAATGTAATTCTTGTACATTGTTAGTAAGTAATGTAATTCTTGTACATTGTTTAGTAAGTAATGCAATTCTTCCACATTGTTTAGTAAGTAATGTTATTGCTGTACATTGTTAGTAAGTAATGTTATTGCTGTACATTGTTAGTAAGTAATGTTATTGCTGTACATTGTTTAATAAGTAATGTAATTCTTGTACATTGTTTAGTAAGTAATGTCATGTCTGTACATTGTTTAGTAAGTAATGCCATTTCTGTACATCGTTAGTAAGTAATGTAATTCTTGTACATTGTTAGTAAGTAATGTTATTGCTGTACATTGTTTAATAAGTAATGTAATTCTTGTACATTGTTTAGTAAGTAATGTTATTTCTGTACATTGTTTAGTAAGTAATGTAATTCTTGTACATTGTTAGTAAGTAATGTCATGTCTGTACATTGTTAGTAAGTAATGTCATGTTTGTACATTGTTAGTAAGTAATTTCATGTCTGTACATTGTTTAGTAAGTAATGTCATTTCTGTACATTGTTTAGTAAGTAATGTAATTCTTGTACATTGTTAGTAAGTAATGTCATTTCTGTACATTGTTTAGTAAGTAATGTCATTTCTGTACATTGTTTAGTAAGTAATGTAATTATTGTACATTGTTTAGTAAGTAATGTAATTCTTGTACATTATTTAGTAAGTAATGTCATTTCTGTACATTGTTTAGTAAGTAATGTCATGTCTGTACATAGTTAGTAAGTAATGTCATTTCTGTACATTGTTAGTAAGTAATGTAATTATTGTACATTGTTTAGTAAGTAATGTCATTTCTGTACATTGTTAGTAAGTAATGTAATTATTCTACATTGTTAGTAAGTAATGTCATTTCTGTACATTGTTTAGTAAGTAATGTTATTGCTGTACATTGTTAGTAAGTAATGTAATTCTTGTACATTGTTTAGTAAGTAATATAATTATTGTACATTGTTAGTAAGTTATGTCATGTCTGTACATTGTTTAGTAAGTAATGTTATTGCTGTACACTGTTTAGTAAGTAATGTAATTCTTGTACATTGTTAGTAAGTAATGTAATTCTTGTACATTGTTTAGTAAGAAATGTTATTGCTGTACATTGTTAGTTAGTAAGTAATGTTATTGCTGTACATTGTTAGTAAGTAATGTTATTGCTGTACATTGTTTAATAAGTAATGTACTTCTTGTACATTGTTAGTAAGTAATGTTATTGCTGTACATTGTTAGTAAGTAATGTAATTCTTGTACATTGTTAGTAAGTAATGTAATTCTTGTACATTGTTTAGTAAGTAATGCAATTCATGCACATTGTTTAGTAAGTAATGTTATTGCTGTACATTGTTAGTAAGTAATGTTATTGCTGTACATTGTTAGTAAGTAATGTTATTGCTGTACATTGTTTAATAAGTAATGTAATTCGTGTACATTGTTTAGTAAGTAATGTCATGTCTGTACATTGTTTAGTAAGTATTGTCATTTCTGTACATTGTTTAGTAAGTAATGTAATTCTTGTACATTGTTACTAAGTAATGTCATTTCTGTACATTGTTAGTAAGTAATGTAATTCTTGTACATTGTTAGTAAGTAATGTTATTGCTGTACATTGTTTAATAAGTAATGTAATTCGTGTACATTGTTTAGTAAGTAATGTCATGTCTGTACATTGTTTAGTAAGTATTGTCATTTCTGTACATTGTTTAGTAAGTAATGTAATTCTTGTACATTGTTACTAAGTAATGTCATTTCTGTACATTGTTAGTAAGTAATGTAATTCTTGTAAATTGTTTAGTAAGTAATGTTATTTCTGTACATTGTTTAGTAAGTAATGTAATTCTTGTACATTGTTAGTAAGTAATGTCATGTCTGTACATTGTTAGTAAGTAATTTCATGTCTGTACATTGTTTAGTAAGTAATGTCATTTCTGTACATTGTTTAGTAAGTAATGTCATGTCTATATATTGTTTAGTAAGTAATGTAATTCTTGTACATTGTTAGTAAGTAATGTCATTTCTGTACATTGTTTAGTAAGTAATGTCATGTCTGTACATTGTTAGTAAGTAATGTCATTTCTGTACATTGTTTAGTAAGTAATGTCATGTCTGTACATTGTTAGTAAGTAATGTCATTTCTGCACATTGTTTAGTAAGTAATGTCATTTCTGTACATTGTTAGTAAGTAATGTAATTCTTGTACATTGTTAGTAAGTAATGTCATTTCTGTACATTGTTTAGTAAGTAATGTAATTATTGTACATTGTTAGTAAGTAATGTCATTTCTGTACATTGTTTAGTAAGTAATATCATTTCTGTACATTGTTAGTAAGTAATGTAATTCTTGTACATTGTTATTAAGTAATGTCAATTCTGTACATTGTTTAGTAAGTAATGTCATTTCTGTACATTGTTAGTAAGTAATGTCATTTCTGTACATTGTTTAGTAAGTTATGTAATTATTGTACATTGTTTAGTAAGTAATGTCATTTCTGTACATTGTTAGTAAGTAATGTAATTATTGTACATTGTTAGTAAGTAATGTCATTTCTGTACATTGTTTAGTAAGTAATGTTATTGCTGTACATTGTTAGTAAGTAATGTAATTCTTGTACATTGTTTAGTAAGTAATGTAATTCTTGTACATTGTTTAGTAAGTAATGTTACTGCTGTACATTGTTAGTAAGTAATGTTATTGCTGTACATTGTTAGTAAGTAATGTTATTGCTGTACATTGTTTAATAAGTAATGTAATTCTTGTACATTGTTAGTAAGTAATGTTATTGCTGTACATTGTTAGTAAGTAATGTAATTCTTGTACATTGTTAGTAAGTAATGTAATTATTGTACATTGTTTAGTAAGTAATGCAATTCTTGCACATTGTTTAGTAAGTAATGTTATTGCTGTACATTGTTAGTAAGTAATGTTATTGCTGTACATTGTTTAATAAGTAATGTAATTCTTGTACATTGTTTAGTAAGTAATGTCATGTCTGTACATTGTTTAGTAAGTAATGCCATTTCTGTACATTGTTTAGTAAGTAATGTAATTCTTGTACATTGTTACTAAGTAATGTCATTTCTGTACATCGTTAGTAAGTAATGTAATTCTTGTACATTGTTAGTAAGTAATGTTATTGCTGTACATTGTTTAATAAGTAATGTAATTCTTGTACATTGTTTAGTAAGTAATGTTATTTCTGTACATTGTTTAGTAAGTAATGTAATTCTTGTACATTGTTAGTAAGTAATGTCATGTCTGTACATTGTTAGTAAGTAATTTCATGTCTGTACATTGTTTAGTAAGTAATGTCATTTCTGTACATTGTTTAGTAAGTAATGTAATTCTTGTACATTGTTAGTAAGCAATGTCATTTCTGTACATTGTTTCGTAAGTAATGTCATTTCTGTACATTGTTTAGTAAGTAATGTAATTATTGTACATTGTTTAGTAAGTAATGTAATTCTTGTACATTATTTAGTAAGTAATGTCATTTCTGTACATTGTTTAGTAAGTAATGTCATTTCTGTACATTGTTGGTAAGTAATGTCATTTCTGTACATTGTTTAGTAAGTAATGTAATTATTGTACATTGTTTAGTAAGTAATGTCATTTCTGTACATTGTTAGTAAGTAATGTAATTATTGTACATTGTTAGTAAGTAATGTCATTTCTGTACCTTGTTTAGTAAGTAATGTTATTGCTGTACATTGTTAGTAAGTAATGTAATTCTTGTACATTGTTAGTAAGTAATGTAATTCTTGTACATTGTTAGTAAGTAATGTAATTCTTGTACATTGTTTAGTAAGTAATGTTATTGCTGTACATTGTTAGTAAGTAATGTTATTGCTGTACATTGTTTAATAAGTAATGTAATTCTTGTACATTGTTAGTAAGTAATGTTATTGCTGTACATTGTTAGTAAGTAATGTCATTTCTGTACATTGTTTAGTAAGTAATGTCATTTCTGTACATTGTTTAGTAAGTAATGTAATTATTGTACATTGTTTAGTAAGTAATGTAATTCTTGTACATTATTTAGTAAGTAATGTCATTTCTGTACATTGTTTAGTAAGTAATGTCATTTCTGTACATTGTTAGTAAGTAATGTAATTATTGTACATTGTTAGTAAGTAATGTAATTATTGTACATTGTTTAGTAAGTAATGTCATTTCTGTACATTGTTAGTAAGTAATGTAATTATTGTACATTGTTAGTAAGTGATGTCATTTCTGTACATTGTTTAGTAAGTAATGTTATTGCTGTACATTGTTAGTAAGTAATGTAATTCTTGTACATTGTTAGTAAGTAATGTAATTCTTGTAAGTAATGTCATTTCTGTACAATTTTTAGTAAGTAATGTTATTGCTGTACATTGTTAGTAAGTAATGTAATTCTTGTACATTGTTTAGTAAGTTATATAATTATTGTACATTGTTAGTAAGTTATGTCATGTCTGTACATTGTTTAGTAAGTAATGTTATTGCTGTACATTGTTTAGTAAGTAATGTAATTCTTGTACATTGTTAGTAAGTAATGTAATGTAATTCTTGTACATTGTTTAGTAAGAAATGTTATTGCTGTACATTGTTAGTTAGTAAGTAATGTTATTGCTGTACATTGTTAGTAAGTAATGTTATTGCTGTACATTGTTTAATAAGTAATGTAATTCTTGTACATTGTTAGTAAGTAATGTTATTGCTGTACATTGTTAGTAAGTAATGTAATTCTTGTACATTGTTAGTAAGTAATGTAATTCTTGTACATTGTTTAGTAAGTAATGCAATTCATGCACATTGTTTAGTAAGTAATGTTATTGCTGTACATTGTTAGTAAGTAATGTTATTGCTGTACATTGTTAGTAAGTAATGTTATTGCTGTACATTGTTTAATAAGTAATGTAATTCTTGTACATTGTTTAGTAAGTAATGTCATGTCTGTACATTGTTTAGTAAGTAATGTCATTTCTGTACATTGTTTAGTAAGTAATGTAATTCTTGTACATTGTTACTAAGTAATGTCATTTCTGTACATTGTTAGTAAGTAATGTAATTCTTGTACATTGTTAGTAAGTAATGTTATTGCTGTACATTGTTTAATAAGTAATGTAATTCTTGTACATTGTTTAGTAAGTAATGTCATTTCTGTACATTGTTTAGTAAGTAATGTAATTCTTGTACATTGTTACTAAGTAATGTCATTTCTGTACATTGTTAGTAAGTAATGTAATTCTTGTACATTGTTAGTAAGTAATGTTATTGCTGTACATTGTTTAATAAGTAATGTAATTCTTGTACATTGTTTAGTAAGTAATGTTATTTCTGTACATTGTTTAGTAAGTAATGTAATTCTTGTACATTGTTAGTAAGTAATGTCATGTATGTACATTGTTAGTAAGTAATTTCATGTCTGTACATTGTTTAGTAAGTAATGTCATTTCTGTACATTTTTTAGTAAGTAATGTCATGTCTGTATATTGTTTAGTAAGTAATGTAATTCTTGTACATTGTTAGTAAGTAATGTCATTTCTGTACATTGTTTAGTAAGTAATGTCATGTCTGTACATTGTTAGTAAGTAATGTCATTTCTGTACATTGTTTAGTAAGTAATGTCATGTCTGTACATTGTTAGTAAGTAATGTCATTTCTGCACATTCTTTAGTAAGTAATGTCATTTCTGTACATTGTTTAGTAAGTAATGTAATTATTGCACATTGTTTAGTAAGTAATGTCATTTCTGTACATTGTTAGTAAGTAATTTACTTATTGTACATTGTTAGTAAGTAATGTCATTTCTGTACATTGTTAGTAAGTAATGTAATTATTGTACATTGTTAGTAAGTAATGTCATTTCTGTACATTGTTAGTAAGTAATGTAATTCTTGTACATTGTTAGTAAGTAATGTCATTTCTGTACATTGTTTAGTAAGTAATGTAATTATTGCACATTGTTTAGTAAGTAATGTCATTTCTGTACATTGTTAGTAAGTAATGTACTTATTGTACATTGTTAGTAAGTAATGTCATTTCTGTACATTGTTAGTAAGTAATGTAATTCTTTTACATTGTTAGTAAGTAATGTCATTTCTGTACATTGTTAGTAAGTAATGTAATTCTTGTACATTGTTAGTAAGTAATGTCATTTCTGTACATTGTTTAGTAAGTAATGTAATTATTGTACATTGTTAGTATGTAATGTCATTTCTGTACATTGTTTAGTAAGTAATATCATTTCTGTACATTGTTAGTAAGTAATGTAATTCTTGTACATTGTTATTAAGTAATGTCATTTCTGTACATTGTTTAGTAAGTAATGTCATTTCTGTACATTGTTAGTAAGTAATGTCATTTCTGTACATTGTTAGTAAGTAATGTCATTTATGTACATTGTTTAGTAAGTAATGTCATTTCTGTACATTGTTTAGTAAGTAATGTTATTGCTGTACATTGTTAGTAAGTAATGTAATTCTTGTACATTGTTTAGTAAGTAATGTAATTCTTGTACATTGTTTAGTAAGTAATATAATTATTGTACATTGTTAGTAAGTAATGTCATGTCTGTACATTGTTTAGTAAGTAATGTTATTGCTGTACATTGTTTAGTAAGTAATGTAATTCTTGTACATTGTTAGTAAGTAATGTAATTCTTGTACATTGTTAGTAAGTAATGTAATTCTTGTACATTGTTTAGTAAGTAATGTTATTGTTGTACATTGTTAGTAAGTAATGTTATTGCTGTACATTGTTAGTAAGTAATGTTATTGCTGTATATTGTTTAATAAGTAATGTAATTCTTGTACATTGTTTAGTAAGTAATGTCATGTCTGTACATTGTTTAGTAAGTAATGTCATTTCTGTACATTGTTTAGTAAGTAATGTAATTCTTGTACATTGTTAGTAAGTGATGTCATTTCTGTACATTGTTTAGTAAGTAATGTTATTGCTGTATATTGTTTAATAAGTAATGTAATTCTTGTACATTGTTTAGTAAGTAATGTCATGTCTGTACATTGTTTAGTAAGTAATGTCATTTCTGTACATTGTTAGTAAGTAATGTAATTATTGTACATTGTTAGTAAGTGATGTCATTTCTGTACATTGTTTAGTAAGTAATGTTATTGCTGTACATTGTTAGTAAGTAATGTAATTCTTGTACATTGTTAGTAAGTAATGTAATTCTTGTAAGTAATGTCATTTCTGTACAATTTTTAGTAAGTAATGTTATTGCTGTACATTGTTAGTAAGTAATGTAATTCTTGTACATTGTTTAGTAAGTTATATAATTATTGTACATTGTTAGTAAGTTATGTCATGTCTGTACATTGTTTAGTAAGTAATGTTATTGCTGTACATTGTTTAGTAAGTAATGTAATTCTTGTACATTGTTAGTAAGTAATGTAATGTAATTCTTGTACATTGTTTAGTAAGAAATGTTATTGCTGTACATTGTTAGTTAGTAAGTAATGTTATTGCTGTACATTGTTAGTAAGTAATGTTATTGCTGTACATTGTTTAATAAGTAATGTAATTCTTGTACATTGTTAGTAAGTAATGTTATTGCTGTACATTGTTAGTAAGTAATGTAATTCTTGTACATTGTTAGTAAGTAATGTAATTCTTGTACATTGTTTAGTAAGTAATGCAATTCATGCACATTGTTTAGTAAGTAATGTTATTGCTGTACATTGTTAGTAAGTAATGTTATTGCTGTACATTGTTAGTAAGTAATGTTATTGCTGTACATTGTTTAATAAGTAATGTAATTCTTGTACATTGTTTAGTAAGTAATGTCATGTCTGTACATTGTTTAGTAAGTAATGTCATTTCTGTACATTGTTTAGTAAGTAATGTAATTCTTGTACATTGTTACTAAGTAATGTCATTTCTGTACATTGTTAGTAAGTAATGTAATTCTTGTACATTGTTAGTAAGTAATGTTATTGCTGTACATTGTTTAATAAGTAATGTAATTCTTGTACATTGTTTAGTAAGTAATGTTATTTCTGTACATTGTTTAGTAAGTAATGTAATTCTTGTACATTGTTAGTAAGTAATGTCATGTCTGTACATTGTTAGTAAGTAATGTCATGTCTGTACATTGTTAGTAAGTAATTTCATGTCTGTACATTGTTTAGTAAGTAATGTCATTTCTGTACATTGTTTAGTAAGTAATGTCATGTCTGTATATTGTTTAGTAAGTAATGTAATTCTTGTACATTGTTAGTAAGTAATGTCATTTCTGTACATTGTTTAGTAAGTAATGTCATGTCTGTACATTGTTAGTAAGTAATGTCATTTCTGTACATTGTTTAGTAAGTAATGTCATGTCTGTACATTGTTAGTAAGTAATGTCATTTCTGCACATTGTTTAGTAAGTAATGTCATTTCTGTACATTGTTTAGTAAGTAATGTAATTATTGCACATTGTTTAGTAAGTAATGTCATTTCTGTACATTGTTAGTAAGTAATTTACTTATTGTACATTGTTAGTAAGTAATGTCATTTCTGTACATTGTTAGTAAGTAATGTAATTATTGTACATTGTTAGTAAGTAATGTCATTTCTGTACATTGTTAGTAAGTAATGTAATTCTTGTACATTGTTAGTAAGTAATGTCATTTCTGTACATTGTTTAGTAAGTAATGTAATTATTGCACATTGTTTAGTAAGTAATGTCATTTCTGTACATTGTTAGTAAGTAATGTACTTATTGTACATTGTTAGTAAGTAATGTCATTTCTGTACATTGTTAGTAAGTAATGTAATTCTTTAACATTGTTAGTAAGTAATGTCATTTCTGTACATTGTTAGTAAGTAATGTAATTCTTGTACATTGTTAGTAAGTAATGTCATTTCTGTACATTGTTTAGTAAGTAATGTAATTATTGTACATTGTTAGTAAGTAATGTCATTTCTGTACATTGTTTAGTAAGTAATATCATTTCTGTACATTGTTAGTAAGTAATGTAATTCTTGTACATTGTTATTAAGTAATGTCATTTCTGTACATTGTTTAGTAAGTAATGTCATTTCTGTACATTGTTAGTAAGTAATGTCATTTCTGTACATTGTTAGTAAGTAATGTCATTTTTGTACATTGTTTAGTAAGTAATGTCATTTCTGTACATTGTTTAGTAAGTAATGTTATTGCTGTACATTGTTAGTAAGTAATGTAATTCTTGTACATTGTTTAGTAAGTAATGTAATTCTTGTACATTGTTTAGTAAGTAATATAATTATTGTACATTGTTAGTAAGTAATGTCATGTCTGTACATTGTTTAGTAAGTAATGTTATTGCTGTACATTGTTTAGTAAGTAATGTAATTCTTGTACATTGTTAGTAAGTAATGTAATTCTTGTACATTGTTAGTAAGTAATGTAATTCTTGTACATTGTTTAGTAAGTAATGTTATTGTTGTACATTGTTAGTAAGTAATGTTATTGCTGTACATTGTTAGTAAGTAATGTTATTGCTGTATATTGTTTAATAAGTAATGTAATTCTTGTACATTGTTTAGTAAGTAATGTCATGTCTGTACATTGTTTAGTAAGTAATGTCATTTCTGTACATTGTTTAGTAAGTAATGTAATTCTTGTACATTGTTACTAAGTAATGTAATTTCTGTACATCGTTAGTAAGTAATGTAATTCTTGTACATTGTTAGTAAGTAATGTTATTGCTGTACATTGTTTAATAAGTAATGTAATTCTTGTACATTGTTTAGTAAGTAATGTAATTCTTGTACATTGTTAGTAAGTAATGTCATGTCTGTACATTGTTAGTAAGTAATGTCATGTCTGTACATTGTTAGTAAGTAATTTCATGTCTGTACATTGTTTAGTAAGTAATTTAATTCTTGTACATTGTTTAGTAAGTAATGTCATTTCTGTACATCGTTAGTAAGCAATGCCATTTCTGTACATTGTTAGTAAGTAATGTAATTCTTGTACATTGTTTAGTAAGTAATGTCATTTCTGTACATCGTTAGTAAGTAATGTAATTTCTGTACATTGTTTAGTAAGTAATGTAATTCTTGTACATTGTTACTAAGTAATGTCATTTCTGTACATTGTTTAGTAAGTAATGTCATTGCTGTACATTGTTTAGTAAGTATTGTCATTTCTGTACATTGTTAGTAAGTAATGTCATTTCTGTACATTGTTTAGTAAGTAATGTAATTCTTGTACATTATTTAGTAAGTAATGTCATTTCTGTACATTGTTAGTAAGTAATGTCATTTCTGTACATTATTAGTAAGTAATGTCATTTCTGTACATTATTTAGTAAGTAATGTCATTTCTGTACATTGTTAGTAAGTAATGTCATTTCTGTACATTATTAGTAAGTAATTTCATTTCTGTACATTGTTTAGTAAGTAATGCCATTTCTGTACATGAGTTAGTGAGATCTGTCATTTCTGTGTTGTAAATGTCCGTACACCACAATGATACTGATATTGTAAAGTGAAATGTGTATATCTGATTAAATTGGTGATACTGAAATTGGAATAACAGCATATTACAGGTTATTAATATCTGCATAACACAAAATAAGTAAAAGTTCATTGCTAATGTCTGTATGAGGATTTAATGCTCTGATTTAGGCAAAATAAGTTTGTTAAAAGGACAGAAAACCCAATATTTTTGCTATATAAGAGAGCAGTATCTTCATATAAAATAAATATAATCATTTAATAAATAATAATGTCTTTGTGTTTGTAAAATGTGCACTATTTTGCAGTTCAGGGTTAAATCCCTTAACAACATCTTGAGTGTGTTTATATGTAAGAGTGTGTACAAATAAACAAGTTATTACAATCAGTCCCAATTAGCTTTAGTTTATTAATTATGCTATATAATTATTTATGTAAATGTGTCCTAATTAGCATTGACAGTATTTATTTCTAAAGTGCAAATGACAAATATATCTTCTTTGTATTACTAATTTAAATAAAAAAGCACAGTTATTTATACATGTGTGTGTGTGTATGTGTATGTGTGTGTGTGTGTGTGTGTGTATGTATGTGTGTGTATGTTTATGTGTGTGTGTGTGTGTGTATGTGTGTGTATGTTTATGTGTGTGTGTGTGTGTGTGTGTGTATGTGTGTATGTTTATGTGTGTGTATGTATGTATGTGTGTGTGTATGTATGTGTGTGTGTGTGTGTGTGTGTGTGTGTATGTGTATGTGTGTATGTATGTGTGTGTGTGTGTGTGTGTGTTTATGTGTGTGTGTGTGTGTGTATGTATGCATGTGTGTGTGTGTGTGGGGGGGGGGGAATTAAAGGAAATAATGACTCCCCATGCCATTATTTACCATGTGCACACTACAGAAAATAACACAAAACTTTTTGAGATGAGAGCTAATCACTAAAATCAAGCAGTGAAAGGGTTAAAGGGACACTATACATACAAAAAAATGAAGCGCAAACTGTCAGTTTGTTTATATGAATTATTCTTATGAATTATAATTTTTATTTTTTTGTGTGCTTTTAAATTGTGTATTATACTAACCTAGTGATGAGTAGTTTTCTCCATTAAAGGGACACTATACATTTTTATAAAAAATAACACTTTATGGGCTATATAAATAGATCATCTACAAAACATTTATGCAAAGAAAAAATGAGTGTATAATGTCCCTTTAAGAAGCAGTCTGACCACGTAAGCGACTTTCTTTGTCAACAAGTTGTAGTACTTGCAAGACACCACTAGAGGCCACTAGAGGCTATAGTAAAAAAACAATAATATACCTAGTTATCTCATGGGCGATGCCCTACACATTTGTAAATAAACATTGACTGTCACAATCAGTAAAACTACCAGCAAAAAAAACTTTCATTCTACATTGCTTAATAATACACAGCATAGAGCAATGAGTAAAAGTAAATATGCACTAGATGTATAAACTTTATGACTTCAGTGCAGTTTATACCCTGGCAGCTGTTTATTTAGTATTATTTAACAGCTGTTTATTTAGTATTATTTAACAGCTGTTTATTTAAAGGGCTGGCCCAAGAAATTGTGCTGCCTGGGTCCGAGAATGCAATGATGCCCCCCCCCCCCAGTAGTAATATTACTGATTACTATATTAACCTACAAGCCTGGCTGCTAACCTTACTAAACCTGCCTACCTGCATGCAACCAATGCTTATGCACACTCTAGTCTGAGTCCTGTCTGCTGTCTTTCTCAGTGTCACCAGAGGTCACTCTATTCTGAGTCCTGTCTGCTGTCTGTCTCAGTGTCACCAGAGGTCACTCTAGTCTGTCTGCTGTCTGTCTCAGCAGTATTTACCTGTGTTGACTGTTCTGTGCTGTTTTACTGCCCTCTCAGAGCTGTTTCTCTCTGCTCCTCAGCTAGTTGTCTGACTGATGTATTTGTTGCTTCCTAGTTATGTGCGGTTGTACTTTCACTTTCATATCTCAGCAGCAGTCTCATAGTTTAACCATTTAGTTACAGTAGCAGCATTATGATTTATACACAGCACATGTTTTTGTCACCAACTGTCACCCCTCACCTGTCTCCTTAATGTGTCATTTGTATTCTTAAAGGGACAGTAAACACCTTTTAATTAGAAGATTATAGTATGACAATTGTTTGACTGCATTACCACCTTGTTTGCTGCTATTGTTTTTCAGTAGACAAACTCATCCCACCTGTTGTGTTATTTGGAAGAGCCAGTCAGTATTACTGGCGTATACAAGGCTAGCCACGGTCATTATGTTAGCAAGACCTCTCAACGGTCCCTATTTGAGAGGTACAGTCCCTGATTTTTAACTCTATCCCTCTTAGACAGCCATGTGTCCCTCCTTACAGAGTTTTCCTTAGCGCCCCCCCCCCCCCATTATGTTGAGACTGGAGGTACAGTATGTATAGGTTGTTTTACAGTTCTTACCAAATCATCTTTGCTGAAGCATATTAGGGACAGATATGTAGCAGGGTTAGGCTTGTGAAGCTGCCATGTGCACTTTTAGTTCTTTGGATATGAAAACTCATTTTTTTCAGAGTAATAGAGTATTAGTTGCATTTATAAAAAGTATTATTTGTGTTTATAGAAAGTATTATTTGTGTTTATAGAAAGTATTATTTGTGTTTATAGAAAGTATTATTTGTATTTATAGAAAGTATTATTTGTGTTTATAGAAAGTATTATTGGTGTTTATAGAAAGTATTATTTGTATTTATAGAAAGTATTATTTGTGTTTATAGAAAGTATTATTGGTGTTTATAGAAAGTATTCTTTGTATTTATAGAAAGTATTATTTGTGTTTATAGAAAGTATTATTTGTATTTATAGAAAGTATTATTTGTATTTATAGAAAGTATTATTTGTGTTTATAGAAAGTATTATTGGTGTTTATAGAAAGTATTATTTGTATTTATAGAAAGTATTATTTGTGTTTATAGAAAGTATTATTGGTGTTTATAGAAAGTATTATTTGTGTTTATAGAAAGTATTATTTGTGTTTATAGAAAGTATTATTTGTATTTATAGAAAGTATTATTTGTGTTTATAGAAAGTATTATTTGTGTTTATAGAAAGTTTTTGTGTTTATAGAAAGTATTATTTGTGTTTATAGAAAGTATTATTTGTGTTTATAGAAAGTATTATTTGTGTTTATAGAAAGTATTATTTGTATTTATAAAAAGTATTATTTTTTTTATTTTTTTTTCTCTCTCCCTCTCCTCTCTCCCCCCCTCTTTTTTTTTCTTCTCTCCCTTTAGTTGTTTCCCCGCTGCCTTAAGATGATCAAAAAGCCTTTAAAATATTCCCAAGTAATAAATTACTAACTGTTACTTCATGGAATGTAAGGGGTATATCATCACCGATTAAGAGAAAAGCAATTCCTAAAAATCAGATATTGCACTATTGCAGGAAATAAGATTAAAAGAAATAGAAATAGCTAGGCTGAAAACAAACTCGGTGGGAGAGGTATATGCTACGCCATGTTTGAGCAGGAATAGAGGGGTAGCTATAGTAATTAATAAGAAACTGGAACATAAAATATTAAAATGTATTTTGGATCCAGAATCGCGTTATATAATTCTACAAATACAAATTAAAAGCTTTCTTATGACTATTTGTAATGTCCATGGTCCGAACGAGTTAAATTTAAAATTTTGGCATAACCTTAAAGCTAAATTGACTGAATATACAAATACCAACTTAATAGTAGCTGGTGACTAACTCTGAAATTTCCTATAGATAGATATAGCCCTAACACTAGAAGATATGATTATAGACTTAAAAAAGAAGCAGAAGTCTTTAAATCTTTTCGAAAGATGTTGAAACTTCAGGATATCTGGTGTCTGCAAAATCCCGATGAGAAAGCCTATACCTGTATGTCTAAAAGTTTTTTATCTTTATCTAGGATTGATCTATTCATGGTAGCCGAGTTTTTTGTGAAACAAGATACCTTAGCTTAAAGGGACAGCCAAGTCCAAAAATAACTTTCATTTTTCAAATAGGGCATGGAATTTTAAAAAACTTTACAATTTACTTTTATCAACAATTTTGATTTGTTCTCTTGGTATTCTAGTTGAAAGCAAACCTAGGAAGGTTCATATGATAATTTCTAAACCCTTGAAGGCCGCCTCTATTTTATTTGCTTTTCACAGCAGGGGAGAGCTAGCTCATGTAGGCCATATAGATAGCATTGTGATCACGCCGTGGCTGTGGCAGACACTGCACTAATTGGCTAAAATGCAAGTCAATAGATAATAACTAAAAGTCATGTGATTAGGGGCGGTCAGAAGATGCTTAGATACAAGTTAGTCACAGAAGTAAAAAGTGTATTAATATAACTGTGTTGGTTTTGCAAAACTGGGGAATGGGTAATAAAGTAGATATGTGCATGATCGAAAAATTTGTTTCGGTTCGGATCGATTCGGATTTTTTCGAATTTTGGATCGATTCGAATTCGGAAAAATTTGAATGAATTCGTTTTGGATTCATTCGGATTCGAATAAATTTGGCTGAATTCGGTTCGGTTCGGTTCCGAAATTCGGAATTTTGGTATGTGTTAGGTGGGATGTGCTGTGTATTAGACTAGTATTATGTACTGTATATTAGGTGTAACCCATAGCAGAGTGATATAACCTAATATACTGTACAATACTAGTGTAATACACGGCCATCCAAATCTACCGAATAAAGTCAGTAGTTAAGAGCTTTATGGGCTAACGACAGAACATGATTAGATTAGATTAGATTAGATTCGTTTTATTGTCATTGTACAAAGTAGGAAAACAGAGACAACGAAATTATATTTGAAAATCTAACCAATCCTATACACAGATAGCACTATAATGGTAAAAACTAATAAATAGCAACAAATTCAAGTGACTTGTGCAGAAAATTTCTATACCACAAAAGTAAGTACAATGTAAGTGTAATAAGGTGCAAGTGCAAAAGAAAATCAGTTCCATACAAAAAAGTATATATATGTGTAAAAAAATGTAATAAAAAATTAGTCATCTTGCACACATATGTGTACATTTGCATTATATATGTGATGTGAATCATGAGTGTTTTATATGAATCATATGTGTATTTTATATTATATGTGTTATGTGAATATAAAGTGAGGTGAAAAAGAACCATTAACATGATAATCAATAAATTAAATTAAAACCATTAATTTAGCACTTTCTTCAATATAATAAAAGATCTAATCATCAGAAGGATAACAAATTAAAAAAATTAAAAAAGGCTATGAGCATAAGAGAGATTTTTAAAAGTTATTATTTAGCAGAGTAATGGCTCTTGGGAAAAAACTATTCCGTAATCTAGCAGTTTTTCCTTTTAAGCTTCTATAACGTCTCCCAGATGGTAAAAGGGCAAATAGTCTGTTGCTAACATGGAAGGGATCATGAATAATTCGATAGGCCTTTAAAAGACTACGTCTGCTTTGAAGATCTTCAATGGTAGGTAACTGAGCACCTATGATATACTGGGCGGTTTTAACAACCCGTTGCAAAGCTTTGCGATCAGAATTAGTACAGTTTCCATACCATACTGTAATACATAAAGCTCTTAACTACAGTGCTACAAAGTACACAAACACCCATAAACTACCTATGTACCCCTAAACCGAGGCCCCCCCACATAGCAAGCACTATCATAAAATTATTTAACCCCTAATCTGCCGACCGGACACCGCCGCCACCTACATTATAGCTATGAACCCCTAATCTGCTGTCCCTAACATCGCCGACACCTATATTATATTTATTAACCCCTAATCTGCCCCCCCCACGTCGCCGCAACCTAACTACAAGTATTAACTCCTAATCTGCCGACCGGACATCGCCACCACTATAATAAATGTATTAACCCCTAAACCGCCGCACTCCTGCCTCACAAACACTATAATACATTTTATTAACCCCTAATCTGCCCCCCCAACGTCGCCTCAACCTAAGTACAAGTATTAACCCCTAATCTGCCGACCGGACATCGCCGCCACTATAATAAATGTAATAACCCCTAAACCGCCGCACTCCTGCCTCACAAACACTATAATAAATTTTATTAACCCCCTAATCTGCCCCCCCCAATGTCACCACAACCTACCTACAAGTATTAACCCCTAATCTGCCAACCGGACATTGCTGCCACTATAATAAATGTATTAACCCCTAAACCGCCACACTCCCGCCTCGCAAACACTATAATACATTTTATTAACCCCTAATCTGCCCTCCCTAACATCGCCGCCACCTACCTACAATTATTAACCCATAATCTCCCGCCCCCAACGTCACTGCTACTATAATAAAGTTATTAACCCCTAAACCTAAGTCTAATCCTAACCCTAACACACCCCTAAGTTAAATATAACTTAAATAAAACAAAATAATATTACTATAATTAAATTAATTAATCCTATTTAAAACTAAATACTTACCTGTAAAATAAACCCTAATATAGCTACAATATAACTAATAATTACATTGCAGCTATTTTAGGATTTATATTTATTTTACAGGCAACTTTGTATTTATTTTAACTAGGTAGAATAGTTATTAAATAGTTATTAACTATTTAATAACTACCTAGCTAAAATAAATACAAATTTACCTGTAAAATAAATCCTAACCTAAGTTACAATTACACCTAACACTACACTATCATTAAATTAATTAAATAAATTAATCCTATTTAAAACTAAATACTTACCTGTAAAATAAACCCTAAGATAGCTACAATATAACTAATAGTTACATTGTAGCTATTTTAGGATTTATTTTTATTTTACAGGTAACTTTGTATTTATTTTAACTAGGTACAATAGTTATTAAATAGTTATTAACTATTGAATAACTACCTAGCTAAAAGAAATACAAAATTACCTGTAAAATAAATCCTAACCTAAGTTACAATTAAACCTAACACTACACTATCATTAAATAAATTATATTAATTAACTACAAGTAGCTACAATTAAATACAATTAAATAAACTAACTAAAGTACAAAAACAAATAAACAATAAATTACAAAAAATAAAAAAAGATTACAAGAATTTTAAGCTAATTACACCTAATCTAAGCTCCCTAATAAAATAACAAAGCCCCCCAAAATAAAAAAATGCCCTACCCTATTCTACATTAAAAAGTAATCAGCTCTTTTACCAGCCCTTAAAAGGGCTTTTTGCGGGGCATTGCCCCAAAGTAATCAGCTCTTTTACCTGTAAAAAAAACTACAACCCACCACCCACATACCCCTACTCTAACCCACCCAAACCCCCCTTAAAAAACACTAACACTAACCCCCTGAAGATCTCCCTACCTTGAGTCGTGTTCACCCAGCCGGGCAAAAGTCTTCATCCAAGGGGCGCTGAAGAGGTCTTCCATCCGATAGAAGTCTTCATCCAAGGGGCGCTGAAGAGGTCCTTCATCCGATAGAAGTCTTCATCCAAGTGGCGCTGAAGAGGTCCTTCATCCAGAAGAAGTCTTCATCCAGGCGGCGTCTTCAATCTTCATCCATCCGGAGCGGAGCCATCTTCAAAGGAGCCGACGCGGAGCCATCCTCTTCAACCGACGACTACCCGACGAATGAATATTCCTTTAAGTGACGTCATCCAAGATGGCGTCCCTCGAATTCCGATCGGCTGATAGGATTCTATCAGCCAATCGGAATTAAGGTAGGAAAAATCTGATTGGCTGATTCAATCAGCCAATCAGAATGAAGTTCAATCCGATTGGCTGATCCAATCAGCCAATCAGATTGAGCTCGCATTCTATTGGCTGATCGAAACAGCCAATAGAATGCAAGCTCAATCTGATTGGCTGATTGGATCAGCCAATCGGATTGAGCTTCATTCTGATTGGCTGATTGAATCAGCCAATCAGATTTTTCCTACCTTAATTCCGATTGGCTGATAGAATCCTATCAGCCGATCGGAATTCAAGGGACGCCATCTTGGATGACGTCACTTAAAGGAATATTCATTCGTCGGTAGTCGTCGGTTGAAGAGGATGGCTCCGTGTTGGCTCCTTTGAAGATGGCTCCGCTGCGGATGGATGAAGATTGAAGACGCCACCTGGATGAAGACTTCTTCTGGATGAAGGACCTCTTCAGCGCCACTTGGATGAAGACTTCTTGGAGTTTCATCCAAGCGCCACTTGGATGAAACTGCCCAATTGTTTCCTATGGGGGAATCCCGAATTTACTGAGCTAATTCGGATTTATTCGGTAGATTCGGCAGCTAATTCGGATTCATTCGGTAGATTCGGCAGTATTTTAATTCGGAAATTCGAATCGATCCGAATCTCCGAATATACCGAATTTTCAGAATTTCAGAATCGATCCGAAACGAATCGCACATGTCTATAATAAAGGGATTATCTATCTTTTTAAACAACAAAAATTCTGGCGTTGTCTGTCCCTTTAAATTAAACATTTTACAATATCAGGTCACGCCCCAATTGTATTAAAAGTTCCCCTTGCATGGACGTTGA
The DNA here is from genome assembly GCF_027579735.1 of Bombina bombina. Classification (NCBI taxonomy): domain Eukaryota; kingdom Metazoa; phylum Chordata; class Amphibia; order Anura; family Bombinatoridae; genus Bombina; species Bombina bombina. The sequence goes on from NC_069504.1 coordinate 31,773,623, forward strand.
CTGAAAAGAAACCATTTCATTTTTCCCAACTATATGAAAGATAATTCATCATTTATAGAGTGGCTTAAAAAAACATGGAATGAATTTCTATCAAATAATAAAGAATATAGCCAGAGAAAAGAGATTTTGTGGGAGACAGCAAAGGCGGTATTAAGAGGAGAAATTATAAGCTATATGATTCAGTTCAAGAAGAAGGTTAATGCAAGGGAGTGACTAATCAGCTGTCAAATAAATGTAATAAATATCTATTGGATTCGTCCAAAGCTAACTAGTCAGAATATATTAGTTCAAAACAGAAAAGAGATGCGTTTCTAATTCAAAAATCACATATAGAGAGGATCTAAAGAGTAGAGCGAGATTCATGAAATTTGGTAACAAAACGGAGTTATCTGGCAAAAATTACCAAGTTAACTAAAAAATCAAATATATTAGGTGCTATTAAAAATGAGGGGAAAATGGTGACTAATACTAAAGACCTATGTTTAATTTTTTTTGAGGTCTTCCAAAAGTTCTATAATGCTGATGAGATCCCTCGGGACAATAAGAGAGAATTCTGGGAGAATTTGACTATACCAAAATTAGATAATGAAAGTCTAGAGAAAGTGAATGCTCCAATATCAAAGGAGGAAATAGAAATAGGAATCAAGAATGCTGCTAATAATAAAGCCCCTGGGCCGGACCAAATATCTTCTGAATTATATAAAATATTAGTTAAAGAGGTCACTATTAACTGATCTGTTTAATCTTTATTATTCCGGTAATAGTCCAATGTCTAAAAATTTTACCAAAGCAACTACCACCTTGATTTTTTTTAAAAAAGGGAAAGATGCCAACCTGACTTATTCGTATAGGCTAATTTCGCTACTAAATACTGCTTATTTAATTTCTAAGAATTATACAAGAATTGAACCTGACTTATTCGTATAGGCTAATTTCGCTACTAAATACTGATTATTTAATTTCTAAGAATTATACAAGGATTGGGCAAGGGGCAAGACACAAGGCAAGTACTCTTGTATTACTATGTTTTATGTATATCATTGTATCCTTTTGCAAGTGCTGCTGTAACACTGTGTCTTATGTGTTTACTTGGTTCCCACTTTCAGAATAATGCTCAATATCTTCATATTCCTTTTTGCTACCTCTTGTCTCTACAACAAACTACATTACTCTCTTACTCCTTTTCTCTCTCCACCTGTACTGTTCATTAGCCCATCTCTCTTACACTCACCTTACTTTTGTACTCACAAACTCAACTTATTCCTAAATACTCTCTCTCCCCCCTGCACTTCAGTTAAACAACAGTCTCATTACTGCAAATCTGCTTCTCATCTCATGTCACTCTCCCTCTTGCTTATACTAGCTGCTGGCGACATCTCCCCTAATCCTGGTCCCTCACAACCTCCTAACCTTTCACATCCTTGTGTGCCTTTCAATAGACTTCATAAACTAAACTCTGGTAACCTTAATCGCATTCCTCTTACATCTAAACCCCCCCCCTTCACTTGTGCGCTCTGGAACTCTCGCTCTGTTTGCAATAAGCTAACTTCTATCCATGATCTCTTTATCTCCCACTCTCTTAACCTTCTGGGTCTTACAGAAACCTGGCTCTCTGCTTCAGAAACAGCATCCACTGCTGCACTGTCACATGGGGGTCTCCATTTCAGCCACACTCCTAGGTCTGGCAATAGACAAGGAGGTGGTGTCGGTATTTTACTTTCCTCTCGTTGCACCTTCCAACAAATACAGCCCTTCTCTTCACTCACATTTTCTTCATTTGAAGCACACATGATTCGGTTATTCTCTCCCCTCTCTATACGTGTTGCAGTCATATACCGCCCCCCTGGCTCCCCAACTCAATTTTTAGATCACTTTGCTGCCTGGCTTCCTTATTTCCTTTCCTCAGACACCCCTGCCCTCATTCTTGGCGACTTCAACATCCCCCTTAACAATCCCACTGCCTCATCTGCTAAACAACTTCTGCAACTCACTTCCTCTTTCGGTCTGTCACAATGGACTGATTCTCCCACTCACAAAGACGGTCACTCCCTTGACCTGATCTTTAGCTATCTATGCACTCTCTCAAACTTCTCAAACTCCCCTTTTCCTCTTTCTGACCACCATCTCCTTACCTGCAACATATCATCCCTTCCTACAACTCTCCCACCTTCTACTCCTCACACCAAACTTCACAGAAGCATTAGGTCTTTAGATCAGCAACAACTTGCTAATTCCCTTCAACCGCTCCTCTCATCCTTCTCCTCCTTTTCCTGCCCTGAACAATCTATCTGCCACTATAATTCCACCCTTATATCCGTCCTTGACAATCTCGCCCCTCTTACCACTGCTAGGAAATCACACACTCATCCCCAGCCCTGGCATACTCCTCTGACACAGTACCTACGCAGATGTTCCCGTACTGCTGAACGGCATTGGAGAAAATCACGGAGTTCAGCTGATTTTCTTCATTGCAAATTCATCTTGAACTCCTACTACTCTGCCCTTAATCTCCACAAGCAACACTACTTCTCTACTCTTATCTCTAATCTTTCTTCAAACCCAAAACGTCTGTTCTCCACTTTCAATACTCTCCCCCACCCTCCCCCACTTCCTAATACAACTTCTCTGTCAGCTCAAGACTTTGCCAGTCACTTCATTAACAAAATTGATTCCATCAGACATTAAATCAGCTCTCAACACAATTCCATTCTCTCCCCCCCTCAAATACTCTCACTCAACCACAACCCTCATAACCTGAAACTTAGTTCATTCTCCCCTGTTACTGAGGACGAAATTTCAGCACTTATACTGCGCTCTCACCTCACTACCTGTCCCCTTGACCCTATCCCCTCAAAGCTGCTCCCCTCTCTCTCTGCTACCCTTACCCCTATACTAACACACATTTTCAACCTCTCCCTCAGCACTGGTACATTTCCCTCATCAATGAAACATGCACTGGTCACACCTATCCTCAAAAAACCTTCCCTTGATCCTACCTCCCCATCCAACTACCGCCCTATTTCCCTCCTCCCTGTTGCTTCAAAGCTTCTCGAAAAACTAGTATATGCACGCCTATCCCATTTCCTTACGTTAAACTCCCTTCTTGATCCGCTGCAATCTGGATTTCGTCCCTATCACTCCACAGAGACAGCTATTGTTAAGGTCACCAACGACCTACTTACAGCTAAATCAAAAGGCCACTTCTCTCTGCTTATCCTCCTTGATCTGTCCGCAGCCTTTGACACTGTCGACCACCCTCTTTTGCTCCAAACCCTCCAATCCTTCGGCATCTGTGACACAGCCCTTTCGTGGCTCTCTTCCTACCTGTCAAACCGTACCTTCAGTGTAGCCTTCTCTGGGGCCTCCTCTGCCCCGTCACCACTTTCTGTCGGAGTACCGCAAGGCTCTGTCCTTGGTCCCCTTCTCTTCTCAATCTATACGTCATCACTAGGTTCCCTTATTAAGTCCCACGGTTTCCAATATCATTTGTATGCCGATGACACCCAAATCTACTTCTCTGCACCAGAACTATCTCCTTCCTTGCTAACCCGTGTCACTAACTGTCTTTCTCACATCTCTTCCTGCATGTCCTCTCACTACCTCAAGCTAAATCTCTCCAAAACTGAGCTCCTCATTTTCCCCCCTTCTTCCAAAATCTCCACCCCCAATATCTCTATAACTGTCGACAACTCCATCATTACCCCTACCCCGCATGCCCGATGTCTCTGGGTCACATTTGACTCAGATCTTTCCTTCACTCCTCACATTCAGTCCTTGGCTACAGCCTGCCGCTTCCACCTTAAAAACATCTCTAAAATTAGACACTTCCTTACACAAGACACAACTAAGATTTTAATCCACTATCTCATTCTTTCCCGCCTTGATTACTGCAACTCTGTCCTCTCTGGTCTCCCCACCTGCCGCCTAGCTCCTTTACAATCCATAATGAACGCCTCTGCCTGACTCATCTTCCTTACACGTCGCTCTTCATCTGCTGCGCCTCTCTGCCAATCCCTTCACTGGCTTCCTCTTGCCTCTAGGATCAAACACAAAACTCTCACTCTTACATACAAAGCCCTCAACAGCACTGCTCCCCCCCTACATCTCAGACCTTGTCTCCAGATATTCTCCCTCCCGTCCCCTTCACTCTGCTCATGACCTCCTTCTCTCCTCCTCTCTTGTCACCTCATCACACTCCCGTTTACAGGACTTCTTCAGACTGGCTCCCATCTTGTGGAACTCTCTGCCTCGCTCCACAAGACTCTCTTCTAGTTTTAAAAGCTTCAAGTGCTCCCTAAAGACTCTACTGTTCAGGGACGCATACAACCTACGCTAACCTTTCCTAATACCAGTTCCTCTCCTCCACTGCAATCCCCTGAACCCTCTTAGCACGTAAGCCTAAAAGTCCAGCTGTTTGTAGATCACCTTCTTAAGAGCTGACTACAACAGTGCAACTCTTGGCAGGGTCCTCTACCCTATAATTGTTTTGTTGTACTCCCCCTTTGTTTATAGCGCTGCGGAATCTGTTGGCGCTCTACAAATAACCGATAATAATAAAATTATAAAATATTGGCCACAATAGTAGCTAATAGACTTAAAGATGTCATGGATAATCTTATATCAGTAAATCAAACAGGTTTTATGAAGAATTGATCATCCACTTTAAATATCAGGAGAACATGTGCAATATTGGACTATTAGTGGAGTGATAGAGACCGGGAAAATAAAAGCAGAATGGATGAATTAGCCTTAATAACAATCGATGCTGAAAAAGCTTTTGATGCAGTCCAGTGGGACCATCTATTTTTAACCCTGAATAATATTGGTTTTGGGGGAAACTTTACTAACTACAGATTTTCTATCTATGACAGCCCCCGCTCTACTATCTCAATAAATTGGATGCTTACATCGGAAATTAGACTGGGTAGAGGTACGCGACAGGGATGTCCCCATTATTATTTAACTTAGTAATTGAACCATTAGCTATAAAATTAAATCAAGTTATACAGGGAATTGTATGTAACTCAGTAGAAACAAAGATCCTATTATATGAAGATGATGTTATTGTTTTCTTAAGAAATACAAAAAAATAATATTCCTATTCTTATGGATCTTCTTAATAAATTTGGGTCCTTTACAGGATATAAAGTGAATAGGATTAAGTCGGAATTGATGTGGATTAGAAAAACAAAAAATTCTACCCAAAATATCGTATTTAAAGAAGTTGATAAAATATTATACTTAGGTATCTGGATAAATATGAACCCAGCTAAATGGTAAGAGGAAAACTATAATTCTATCTATGGTGGATTAAATAGCTCTTTAGAATCATGGAAAAAGCTCCCCTTGTCTTTGTCTGGAAAAATTAACTTAGTGAAAATGGTTTTGTTTCCAAAACTTTTATATAAACTACAGAATTTGCCCCTATTAATTAAAAAGAAAGATATTAACTGCTAGATTACGTGTTTTGCGGTAACAGGGGTGCGTTGCTAACGAGCCTTTTTTCAGCGCTCACTTAAGACAACGCTGGTATTACGAGTTTTCTGAATGGCTGCGTTAGCCTCAGAAAAGTGAGCGTTGAGCAAAATTTAGCTCCACATCTCACTGTAATACCAGCGTTGCTTAAGTCAGCGGTAAGCTGGTGTAACGTGCTCGTGCACGATTTCCCTATAGGAAACAATGGGGCTGAGATGGCTGAAAAAAAACCTGCAAAAAAGCAGCGTTCAGCTTCTAACGCAGCTCCATTGTTTCCTATGGGAAAATAAAAAATATGTCTACACCTAACACCCTAACATGAACCCCTGAGTCTAAACACCCCTATTCTTACACTTATTAACCCCTAATCTGCCGCCCCAAACATCGTCGCCACCTGCATTATACTATTAACCCCTAATCTGCCGCTCCGGACACCACCGCCACCTACATTTTCCCTTTGAACCCCTAATCTGCTGCCCCTAACATCGCCGACACCTACATTTATATTTATTAACCCCTAATCTGCATCCCCCAACGTCACCGCCACCTACCTACAATTATTAACCCCTAATCTGCCGCCCCCAACTTCGCCGCCACCTACCTTCAATTATTAACCCCTAATCTGCTGCCCCCAATGTCGCCGCCACTATACTAAATTTATTGACCCCTAAACCTAAGTCTAACCCTAACACTAAACCCCCTAACTTAAATCTAATTTAAATAAATCTAAATAAAATTACTATAATTAAATAAATTAATCCTATTTAAAACTAAATACTTACCTATAAAATAAACCCTAATATAGCTACAATATAACTAATAGTTACATTATAGCTATTTTAGGATTTATTTTTATTTTTCAGGCAACTTTGTATTTATTTTAAGTAGGTAGAATAGTTATTAAATAGTTATTAACTATTTAATAACTACCTAGCTAAAATAAATACAAAATTACCTGTAAAATAAATCCTAACCTAAATTACAATTACACCTAACACTACTCTATAAATAAATTAATTAACTAAATTAAATTAAACTAATTACAATTTAATTAAATAAACTAAATTACGAAAAAAAACAACACTAAATTACAGAAAATAAAAAAGAAATTAAAATTTTTAAACTAATTACACCTAATCTAACCCCCCTAATAAAATAATAAAATTCCCTACCCTATAATAAATTACAAATAGCCCTTAAAAGGGCCTTTTGCGGGGCATTGTCTCAAAGTAATCAGCTCTTTTACCTGTAAACCCCCCCCCAACATTACAACTCACCACCCACATACCCCTACTCTAAAACCCACCCAATCCCCCCTTAAAAAAAACTAACACTAACCCCCTGAAGATCACCCTACCTTGAGCCGTCTTCACCCAGCCGGGCACAAGTGGTCCTCCATACGGCAGAAGTCTTCATCCGATCGGGGCAGAATAGGTCCTCCAGACGGCTGATTGGAACAGCCAATAGAATGCGAGGTCAATCCTATTGGCTGATTGGATCAGCCAATCGGATTGAACTTCAATCCGATTGGCTGATAGCATCAGCCAATAGGATTTTTCCTACCTTAATTCCGATTGGCTGATAGGATTCTATCAGCCAATCGGAATTCAAGGGACACCATCTTGGATGACGTCATTTAAAGGAACCTTCATTCTTCGTTAGGACTTTGTTGGAAGAGGATGCTCTGCGTTGGCTGGATTGAAGATGGACCCGCTCCACGCCGGAAGGATGAAGATAGAAGATGCCGCCTGGATGAAGACTTCTGCCATCTGGAGGACCTCTTTGACCCGATAGGATGAAGACTTCTGCCGTATGGAGGACCACTTGTGCCCGGCTGGGTGAAGACGGCTCAAGGTAGGGTGATCTTCAGGGGGTTAGTGTTAGTTTTCTTTAAGGGGGGATTGGGTGGGTTTCAGAGTAGGGGTATGTGGGTGGTGGGTTGTAATGTTGGGGAGGTATTGTATTTTTTTTACAGGTAAAAGAGCTGATTAATTTGGGGCAATGCCCCGCAAAAGGCCCTTTTAAGGGCTATTTGTAATTTAGTATAGTGTAGGAAATTTTATTATTTTGGGGGGCTTTTTTATTTTATTAGGGGGATTAGATTAGGTGTTATTAGTTTAAAAAATTGTAATTTCTTTTTTATTTTCTGTAATTTAGTGTGTTTTTTCGTAATTTAGTTTATTTAATTATAATTAGTTTAATTTAATTTAGTTAATTTATTTATTTATAGAGTAGTGTTAGGTGTAATTGTAATTTAGGTTAGGATTTATTTTACAGGTAATTTTTTATTTATTTTAGCTAGGTAGTTATTAAATAGTTAATAACTATTTAATAACTAGGGTTGCATGGATACTGATACCAAGTATTTGCATGAGTACTTGTACTTGTGCAAATGTACCGATACTTAAACCGATTCCTCCAATTCCTACCCATATGCCATCTTGTGGCGTTTTTCAAAATGCATGTTCCCATTTCATTTTAAGCTGGAATGGAGACTTAACTAAAAGTTGTTCACTTCTGTTCTGCCAATACAAATTGCTGTTATTTGTATTATTGTATGTCAGAGCAGTGCTCCAATGCTGCTACTTTACAGCTGGAAGCCTACCTGGGAGAGATCACTGTACCTCATTCAGACAAACCCCTGAAGTACTGGGCAGTTAATAAACTGAGATTTAATGGCCCAAAAATATCTTTCCAACCCATGCAGTAGTGTGAAAAGTGAAAGACTGTTCAGCTTAGCGTCAAACGTCCTTACTGATAGCAGAAACAGACCTATAGCTGAACATGCAAAGATGCTTCTGTTCCTTAATAAGAACGTGCCACTAACTTTTGAAACATTACTCTAATTGCTAGATTGCCTGTTATACTGCTAGTTCTCATCTTGCACAATTATGCTCAAAACATGCTGTACTCTGAGGAACATCCTTAGCCAGGGCTGGACTGGGAATAAAAAGCAGCCCTGGAAAAATATGAAGACCAGCCCTATTTTCTGTTTAGTCAGTAGATTGCAAATGCCCCATTTTTCTCAGAGGATTACTGGGATACTCCTTCCCCAATATTATTTTCAGAATTAAATTATATTACTTTGTATTAAATACAAATGTCAGATTGATGTTATATAGGCACCCTACAACCCAATTGCATCCAGTAATCACCCCTTTAAATTGTAGCTTTCCAGACCCCAGGAAATCTAATTATTTTGAAATTTTAGGAAATCCAATCTTCCCAGAGGCAGTGAGAGCTGAAGTTTTTTTTAGGTGGAGACGAGCAGGACTGGTATTTGTTTCACAAACAATGGTTAAAAGAAATGGAAATGAGACAATAAAGCTTTATGAAGAATTAAGACAAGAATTTAAATTGCCGCAGAAAGACTTCTTTGCATATCTCCATTTTAGACACTGGCTGGTTGAACTGAAGAGGGATCTTGAAGGAAGTGGAAATTGGGAACAGATAGAATCATGGCTCAAAATCTTTAGACTAGGGAACTACTTAATTAATAAATGGTATAAGTGCTTAAGGAAGGAAGAGGATAAATTAGGTAAAAATATGATTCTGAAATGGCATCTTAAAGGCTTAAAGTCAGTAGATGAAGAAATAATTAGGAATAGCCTAACTAATACTTGGAAGGCCACGTAAGCAACTAATTTCAGGGAAGCACATTTGAATATGATACATCAGATCTATTTAACGCCTTCCCTCCTTCATAGAAGGATAAGATGTCATCTTCCAAGCGGGGTCTTCAATCTTCTTTCTTCAGGATCCATCTTCATCCCGCCGATGCGGAACATCCTTCTTTCCCGACGGACTACCGACGAATGAAGGCTCCTTTAAGGGACGTCATCCAAGATGGCGTCCCTTCAATTCCGATTGGCTGATAGGATTCTATCAGCCAATCGGAATTAAGGTAGGAAAAATCTGATTGGCTGATCCAATCAGCCAATCAGATTGAGCTTGCATTCTATTGGCTGTTCCGATCAGCCAATAGAATGCGAGCTCAATCTGATTGGCTGATTCAATCAGCCAATCAGATTTTTCCTACCTTAATTCCGATTGGCTGATAGAATCCTATCAGCCAATCGGAATTGAAGGGACGCCATCTTGGATGACGTCCCTTAAAGGAGCCTTCATTCGTCGGTAGTCCGTCGGGAAAGAAGGATGTTCCGCGTCGGCGGGATGAAGATGGATCCTGAAGAAAGAAGATTGAAGACCCTGCTTGGAAGATGACATCGCCCGGATGGAAGACTTCTTCAGCGCCGCCTGGAGGATCACTTCATCGGATGGAAGACTTCTTCAGCGCCCCTTGGAGGATCACTTCTGCCGCTCCGGATCTCCTCTTCGGTTCCATCTGTGGCTCGGCTGAGTGAAGACAACTCAAGGTAGGATGATCTTCAGGGGGGTAGTGTTAGGTTATTTTAAGGGGGGTTTGGGTTAGATTAGGGGTATGTGGGTGGTGGGTTTTAATGTTGGGGGGGGTTGTATTTTTCTTTTACAGGCAAAAGAGCAGTTTTCTTTGGGGCATGCCCCACAAAAGGCCCTTTTAAGGGCTGGTAAGGTAAAAGAGCTTTGAAATTTTTTAATGTAGAATAGGGTAGGGAATTTTTTTATTTTGGGGGGCTTTGTTATTTTATTAGGGGGCTTAGATTAGGTGTAATTAGCTTAAAATTGTTGTAATATTTTTTAAATGTTTGTAACTTATTTTTTTTATTTTTTGTAACTTAGCTTTTTTATTTTTTGTACTTTAGTTAGTTTATGTAATTGTATTTAATTGTAGTTATTTGTAGTTAATTTATTTAATTAATGTAATGATAGTGTAGTGTTAGGTTTAATTGTAACTTAGGTTAGGATTTATTTTACAGGTAATTTTGTATTTCTTTTAGCTAGGTAGTTATTAAATAGTTAATAACTATTTAATAACTATTCTAACTAGCTAAAATAAATACAACGTTACCTGTAAAATAAATATAAATCCTAAAATAGCTACAATGTAATTATTAATTATATTGTAGCTATCTTAGGGTTTATTTTACAGGTAAGTATTTAGTTTTAAATAGGAATAATTTAGTTAATGATAGTGTAGTGTTAGGTGTAATTGTAACTTAGGTTAGTTTTTATTTTACAGGTAAATTTCTCTTTATTTTAGCTAGGTAGCTATTAAATAGTTAATAACTATTTAATAGCTATTGTACCTAGTTAAAATAAATTGAAAGTTACCCGTAAAATAAAAATAAATCCTAAGATAGCTACAATATAATTATTATTTATATTGTAGCTATATTAGGGTTTATTTTAAAGGAAAGTATTTAGTTTTAAATAGGATTCATTTAGTTAATAATAGAAATATTATTTAGATTTATTTAATTAATATTTAAGTTAGGGGGGGTGTTAGGGTTAGTGTTAGACTTAGGTTTAGGGGTTAATAAATGTATTATAGGTGGCGACGGTGTAGTGGGGGCAGATTAGGGGTTAATAAGTTTAATATAGGTTGCAGCGGGGTCCGGGAGCGGCGGTTTAGGGGTTAAACTATTTATTTAGTTGCGGCGAGGTCCGGGATCGGCAGGATAGGGGTTAATAACTTTATTATAGAGGGCGGCGGTATGGGGGGGGAAGGATAGGGGTTACTAGGTATAATGTAGGTTGCGGCGGTGTCCGGGAGTGGCGGTTTAGGGGTTAATACATTTATAAGAGTTGCGGCGGGGTCTAGGAGCGGCGGTTTAGGGGTTAATACATTTATAAGAGTTGCGGCGGGGTCTAGGAGTGGCGGTTTAGGGGTTACTAACTTTATTTCGTTGCGGGGGGCTCCGGGGGCACCGGTATAGGGGGTAGAACAGTGTAGTTAGTGTGGGTGCTTAGTGACAGGCTAGCAATAAAGCTGTAAAAAAGCCGAAGAGCAGCGAGATCGGATGAGTGATAACTCTCACACTCCGCTGCTCATCGCCCCGTACTTGGTGCACGGCTTTTTGACAGATTTATTGATAACTTAGGCGAATTTTTTCAGGTCCACGGCGGCGATGGTAGACGAGCTTAGGCGGGCGTATTGGGCCGTCGAAGGCAGGAAAGTTTATACGTTGATAATTACCCCCCCTAGAGTGTTGCCTCCTTTTTTTGTATGCTGCTTATTCATGGCTTGCTCAGCCGTTCAGCGTGCACCACGCTATAGTGTTTCTGTGTGATACACGCTGTGTCAGTTGTACCTCTCCCAGCACACCTGTTTTGAAATGAAGACCATATCTGAACCTGGAGCGGGGTTGTTGGGTGATATGCTTTTTCAGAGACATTATCTCCCCCCATAAAGCACACAGTGAGACCACCAGTTTGGAGAGAGGGGAGTCTCTTTCGCATTTCATGTCACTCTAAATAGCAGATGATTATCATAAGAATCACGATCACCTGTTTACTGGGTCCATTTAAGAGTTCTCTTGCGTTTAAATGAGACCCTTAGTGTCCATATAAAGTAAACTGATGTGTAAATGTAATAAATGCAAAAAACTAAGAGCGGCTTTAGCACAATGGGGTACAATGGTTCAGCAGTGAAAGAGTTAATAGGTTGATATTTACATGTCGGCTTGCATTGCTAGGTTAGATTTCGGTTTACACAACAAGAGGCACTGTACACTGCCTGACACCTACGCTCTAGAGAGCAAAGAGAAAACATAGACATCTGTAATAAATAGGCTCCACACAATAATAGAAAATAAAGAACTATATAGAGAACAGATACTGAATTCAGTAAATCACTCACCATTATAGCCACAACATATGGTAACAGCTGAATGTGAGATAAAGGGGTACTCAATACTTTGTATAATATAAAGTGTTTGTGAGATAAAGGGGTACTCAATACTTTGTATAATATAAAGTGTTTGTGAGATAAAGGGGTACTCAATACTTTGTATAATATAAAGTGTTTGTGAGATAAAGGGGTACTCAATACTTTGTATAATATAAAGTGTTTAATTATGCACAATAACAAAACCCATTCCAGTATATTTACATTATTAATTGTGACCCCTTTTCTTGCAATTAAACCCTTTAAAGCCCCTTTCACACCTCTGGGCTAAGCCAATTTATATTTTCTTTTTCAGCAACCCCAGTAGATAGATATATCAGAATATAACTTTATTAGAAATCTACATCAGTTTGTGAGTAAATAAACCCTGGTGTTAACAATATTTGTGCTGTATTATTTATCTCTAAAACACAAACTCTAAACCCTAATGATTTCAATGACTGCACCAGATATGCAGATACTGCTGTATTATTAGTTTAAAGGGACACTGGAATAAATGTTACATAATTCTGCACTATGTTTCTTTTTTTTAAAAAAAAGGCATCACAGGGTCTCATTCTTATGCAACACGCTCTGGCGCTAGCTAATGCCTTAGGGTGCTTTATCCAGTGAGGGATCACATTACATTTAGCTGATTGGCACGATCAAGTGAGCTGTGATTAAACAGCTGGGATTATGCTCTTGTACTGTGTAACAAACCACGTTATCCTGTCACCCAGTGTATGTAAATAGTGCTGCTCAGTGTTTGCTGCTGAATTCCCCCCCCCCCCCTTACTGTGTTCTGCTTATCTCTAACTCTGCATTTCACATTTACTTCCTCTCTTCCTCTAACAGGAAACAAACATTAATTGTGACCAAAATACATTCTCAGAAGCTGCTTAAAGGGACATTGTACACTAGATTTTTCTTTGCATAAATGTTTTGTAGATGATACATTAATATAGCCCATCTGGTAGTGTATTGTAACAATCTATAGTTTTTCTTATTTTTTAATAACATTGCTGATTTTCAGACTACTGACCAGGCCAAAGTATTAGATGTATACTGACGTCTACAGACTCCTGCAGCTCCTGTTTGTTTAATTATTATTTTCATATGCAGACAAGGGGGAGAGTCTACCCTTCCTGTTTTATTAGCCCCTTTCACTGGGTGTCCCAGCCTAACTTCATCAACAGTGCTAAACTGGGAGCTTCTAAGTAAGTTTTTTTAAATTTTTATACTGTATTTTAGATCATTATCTGTGCATAGTCTTCTTTATAGTAGTGTGTTACATGCAGTTATATAACATTGGTGTATACTGTAGTGATGTCGCAAACCTAAAAATTTCGGTTCGCGAACGGCGGACTCGAACTTCCGCCACTGTTCGCGAACTGGCGAACCGCGCAAACCGCCAATAACTTCAATAGGCAGGCGAACTTTAAAACCCACAAGGACTCTTTCTGGCCACAATAGTGATGGAAAAGTTGTTTCAAGGGGACTAACACCTGGACTGTGGCGTGCCGGAGGGGGATCCATGGCAAAACTCCCACGGAAAATTACATAGTTCATGCAGAGTCTGTTTGTAACCCATAAAGGGCATACATCACCTAACATTCCTAAATTGTTTGCAATAACGTTCTTTAAAACATCAGGTATGATGTTGTATCGATCAGTTAGTGTAAGGGTTACGCCCGCTTCACAGTGACAGACCAAACTCCCCATTTAACACACCGCAAACAACCGCAAACAGTCCATTTGCACAACCACGAGATAGATAGATTTGATAGATAGATACATAGATAAGATAGATCAATAGATGCAATATACATATGATAGATACAAATTACATAGATCAATAGATGCAATATACATTTGATAGATACGAATTACATAGATCAATAGATGTAATATACATTTGATAGATACGAATTACATCGATCAATAGATGCAATATACATTTGATAGATACGAATTACATAGATCAATAGATGCAATATACATTTGATAGATACGAATTACATAGATCAATAGATGCAATATATATTTGATAGATACGAATTACAGAGATCAATAGATGCAATATACATTTGATAGATACGAATTACATCGATCAATAGATGCAATATACATTTGATAGATACGAATTACATCGATCAATAGATGCAATATACATTTGATAGATACGAATTACATCGATCAATAGATGCAATATACATTTGATAGATACGAATTACATAGATCAATAGATGCAATATACATTTGATAGATACGAATTACAGAGATCAATAGATGCAATATATATTTGATAGATACAATTGATAGATAGATTTGATAGATAAATCGATAGATTTGATAGATATATAATTTCCCTGACAGAGTATAACAATAAGACATGCGGTCTGGGACCCGTGTTGTGTTAAGTAGTACTATTCTTAGCAGTTTACTACCTGTTACTCCCCCTATCGGGGGAGGTCTATATGGCCTGCATTTTTGGAACAGGGAGATGGAAGAAGATGATTGGTCTGTCCTCCTACTTCAAATTTGGCCTAAAGACAAGTGGCTGTCACAATACAGTCCGGCCACGAGATAGATAGATTTGATAGATATTTTTTCTATTAATCGAATAATCGGATAAAAAGAGAATCAATAATAGTTTTCTATGTTTTAAATAAAATCCACATAATGAGTGTTAAAATATAAACTTCAGACTAAAAATGTTACATTAACACAACTGTTTCTTCAATTTTTAAGCAGCAGAGCACAGTTTTATAATTAAACAAAACAAAACCACACTTGTAGTTTATTCATAACACTTGTTATGAAAAAACTATTTTATATGGATGAAGCCTACAGGCAACTGTCTGATAACAAAGTGTATAGGAAGCTTGATCACAATCCTACAAAACTTTTTCAAAATAAACTTACTAACGGCTAGATTTAGAGTTGGGCGGTAGCCGTCAAAACCAGCGTTAGAGGCTCCTAACGCTGGTTTTTACCGCCCTCTGGTATTTGGAGCCAGTCATTAAAGGGTCTAACGCTCACTTTGCAGCCGCGACTTTTCCATACCGCAGATCCCCCTACACCATTTGCGTATCCTATCTTTTCAATGGGATCTTTCTAATGCTGGTATTTAGAGTCGTGGCTGAAGTTAGCATTAGAAATCTAACGACAAAACTCCAGCCGCAGAAAAAAGTCAGTAGTTAAGAGCTTTCTGGGCTAACGCCGGTTTATAAAGCTCTTAACTACTGTGCTCTAAAGTACACTAACACCCATAAACTACCTATGTACCCCTAAACCGAGGCCCCCCCCCACATCGCCGCCACTCTATTTAAATTTTTTAACCCCTAATCTGCCGCTCCGTACACCGCCGCCAACTACGTTATCCCTATGTACCCCTAATCTGCTGCCCCTAACACCGCTGACCCCTATATTATATTTATTAACCCCTAATCTGCCCCCCACAATGTCGCCGCCAGCTACCTACAATAATTAACCCCTAATCTGCCGACCGGAGCTCACCGCTAGTATAATAAATGTATTAACCCCTAATCTGCCTCACTTCCGCCTCAATAACCCTATAATAAATAGTATTAACCCCTAATCTGCTCTCCCTAACATCGCCGACACCTAACTTCAAGTATTAACCCCTAATCTGCCGACTGGAGCTCACCGCTACTATAATACATTTATTAACCCCTAAAGCTAAGTCTAACCTTAACCCTAACACCCCCCTAAATTAAATATAATCTAACGAAATAAATTATTTCTTATTAAATAAATTATTCCTATTTAAATCTAAATACTTACCTGTAAAATAAACCCTAATATAGCTACAATATAAATTATAATTATATTGTAGCTATTTTAGGATTAATATTTATTTTACAGGCAACTTTGTATTTATTTTAACCAGGTACAATAGCTATTAAATAGTTAATAACTATTTAATAGTTACCTAGTTAAAATAATTAGAAATTACCTGTAAAATAAATCCTAACCTAAGCTACAATTAAACCTAACACTACACTATCAATAAATAAATTAAATAAACGACCTACAATTATCTACAATTAAACCTAACACTACACTATCAATAAATTAATTAAATAAAATACCTACAAATAAATACATTTAAATAAACTAACTAAAGTACAAAAAATAAAAAAGAACTAAGATACAAAAAATAAAAAAATATTTACAAACATTAGAAAAATATTACAACAATTTTAAACTAATTACACCTACTCTAAGCCCCCTAATAAAATAATAAAGCCCCCAAAATAAAAAAATTCCCTACCCTATTCTAAATTAAAAAAGTTCAAAGCTCTTTTACCTTACCAGCCCTTAAAAGGGCCATTTGCGGGGCATGCCCCAAAGAAAACTGCTCTTTTGCCTGTAAAAAAAAACACAATACCACCCCCCAACATTACAACCCACCACCCACATACCCCTAATCTAACCCAAACCCCCCTTAAATAAACCTAACACTACCCCCCTGAAGATCTCCCTACCTTATCTTCACCACGCCGGGCCGAACTCCTCATCCGATCCGGGCGATGTCTATCCAAGAGGCAAAGAAGAGGTCTTCATCCCGGCGATGTCTTTATCCAAGCGGCAGCAAAGTCTTCTTCCATCCGGAAGCATCTTCCATCTAGCGGCAGCAAAGTCTTCTTCCATCCGACAGCATCTTCCATCAAGCGGCATCTTCAATCTTCTTTCTTGGCTCCACCAACTCGGAGCACGACTGAACGACGAATGAGGTACCTTTAAATGACGTCATCCAAGATGACGTCCGTCGAATTCCGATTGGCTGATAGGATTCTATCAGCCAATCGGAATTAAGGTAAGAAAATTCTGATTGGCTGATGGAATCAGCCAATCAGAATCAAGTTCAATCCGATTGGCTGATCCGATCAGCCAATCAGATTGAGCTTGCATTCTATTGGCTGATCGGAACAGCCAATAGAATGCGAGCTCAATCTGATTGGCTGATCGGATCAGCCAATCGGATTGAACTTGATTCTGATTGGCTGATTCCATCAGCCAATCAGAATTTTCCTACCTTAATTCTGATTGGCTGATAGAATCCTATCAGCCAATCGGAATTCGAGGGACGCCATCTTGGATGACGTCCCTTAAAGGAACCTTCATTCTTCAGTTGGACGTCGAACGAAGAGGATGGAACAACATAGAAGATGCGGCTTGGATGAAGATATTTGCCGGTCCGGATGTCCTCTTCTGCCCGGATAGGATGAAGATTTCTTCCCGAAGATGGACTTCTTCATTTGCCGGTTGGATCCAGACTTCAGCCGGAGGATGGACGTCACTCTTCAGCCCCCGCTTGGGCTTGGAGGAAGATTACGGAGGCTCTTCTGGACAGATCGGGACCCGGTGTGGTGAAGACAAGGTAGGGAGATCTTCAGGGGCTTAGTGTTTATTTAAGGGGGGTTGTAATGTTAAGGGGGTATTGTATGTTTTTTTTTTTTTTGTTTTTTTTTAATTTTCTTATTGAGACAATTAGCAATAAGAAGACATGAACAACATTTATATATTGAAATTTAAACAACAAGAAGCATCCTGCCCAATCATATATACATGCCCAGCAATAGACCTGCCAGGGCTGTAATTAGGTAATAACTCAGACTCTCGTATTCTGGCAGTGTTATAACAGGTAATGTCCATGTCTTCGTTGGTCATTGATCCCACAATAATCAATAAAATGTCTCTTTTCAGGATATTTTAACACCAGAACAATAAATCATAAACAATACAAAACAAGGAATACCAAAACCGGTTGCATTAATTCAGGATACAGGTCACAAGACATATTTTACATATCTAAAAAATAGTGGTCATGAAGTTTATTGGGGTGTTCAAAAACTATGCATGATATTTTTTCACGTACCAGTTACCTTCTGTGTATAAGACTCCCATAGAAACAACATATCATGAAAAAGATTTAAATTCCCTGTCCTAAGATAATAAAAACGTTCCATCAACAAGCAATGATCTACTAGTGTTCTCCACTCTTGTTCTGAGGGGATATTGGGTGTTTTCCACTTTCTTGGAATCAGCTGCTTTGCTGAGTTGAGTAAAATTTGGAAAAGGTGCTTCCTTATCTTACATGTTATCAGGGGCCTGTCATTAAGTAGTGTTATGTCTGTATTAAGAGACAGTTGTAAGCCTAAAATATAATTTATATTATTTCCTATCTTTTCCCAGAAGGGCACCAATTTGCTGCACTGCCACCAGATATGTGAGAAAGTCCCTTTCTGCCCACATCCCCTCCAGCATCTGTCACTTGCCCTACTAAACATGTATTGGATTCTTGTAGGAGTTAAATACCAACGCATCATGATCTTGATGTTCGTTTCTAGAGCTTTGTAGGAGTGGGCTGATTTTGCCAAGACTTTAAATCTCGTTTTCCAAGTTTAACTTGATGTTTGGGAGCCCAGTTCCCTATCCCAGCCTGTAACATAACTAGGTAGGGAATTCTTACAACTCAGGAGCAGTTTATAGATAACGTATATGAGTCTCTTGGGGACTATGTCGCTGACACATATTTTTTCAAACGTGGTGAGTTCACGTGTCAAACTGCTATTATGTTTATGCCTAAGTATAAAATGGTACATTTGATGGTATCTTATCCATGGTTTTAAAAAACCATCACCCAAATGTTCTATCTGGGCCTTGGGTAGAGGTTTCCCATTGTGTGTTAAAAGATAAATGGGGAGTGCATTAGAGAAATCATTTTTAGTTGCTTTTTGAGATTCCCCACCTACAGGGAAGTCCTGAAGATTAAGCAGAGTGCATAGGGGCGAGTATCTGGATGACAATGTGGGATATTTTTTACGCAGGTAGGTCCAGTCTAACCAAGTCATGTTTATGGTAGAAGATAGTGAGATTGTAGGTTTATGAGCTACTTCTGGGTTCCAACATAGAACTCCCAAATTATTTGTGTTTGTCAAGTCATTTGCCAGCTGTGTCCATTTCTTGCAGTTAACTGCCTTTGAGGAAGTCAGTTCGACCACCTTTTGTAAGGATATTGCTTGTTTATAAGATATCAAGTCTGGGACCCCCAATCCCCCCTCTATGGTTGGTGTATATAGAGTTTGTTTGTTTATCCTTGGGGGTCTACGTCTCCAAATATAGTCATTAATAATGGCTTGTAGAGTATGAATGTCTTGTAGTGCCCCTTTCAGTGGCAAGGTTTGTAACAGGTACAGTGCCTTTGGTAGTAGTGTCATTTTTACCGCCTGTAATCTCCCCAACCAGGATAAATGTTTAGGTAGCCAGTTTGAAGTGAGTTGTTTGAATTCT
The DNA here is from genome assembly GCF_027579735.1 of Bombina bombina. Classification (NCBI taxonomy): domain Eukaryota; kingdom Metazoa; phylum Chordata; class Amphibia; order Anura; family Bombinatoridae; genus Bombina; species Bombina bombina. The sequence continues at coordinate 31,793,184 of NC_069504.1, forward strand.
CCTATCAATTTGCCGTAATTTAATTTTCGTAATGTGGTAGGGTCTGGGGACAAGTGAAGGCCTAAATATTTTAAGGATTCTTTTTGCAGCTTAAATGGGCAAGTTTGTAAGATTTCAGATATGGTTTTAGGGGGTACATTCAGGGTGAGTAATTCTGACTTTTTAAGATTTACCAAAAAATTAGATACCCGCCCAAATTTGGATAATTCCCCCAGTACCACAGAGAGAGATGTAGTCGGATTAGTAAGGGTCATTAGGATATCGTCTGCAAATATTGCCAATTTATATGATTTCTTGTTTACCGATATTCTGCTAATTTTGGGGTTTGATCGTATGTTAATGGCCAGTGGTTCTAGAGAGAGTACAAACAATAGGGGGGATAAGGGGCAGCCCTGTCTAGAGCCATTCCTTATTTCAAATGTCTCTGAAAGGGAACCATTGACTTTAATCTGGGCTGTCGGGGATTGGTATAGTGCAGTAACTTGTCTTATAAATTTGTCAGGGAGGCCAAAATGGTGTAATGTGGATTGTAGGAATGTCCAGTCTAAACGGTCAAAAGCCTTTTCGGCGTCCGTAGATAAGTAAATGGCTGGAATATTGTTAGTCTGTATGTGGTCTAAAAGGTCTAGTACTTTAATGGTGTTATCTTTTGCCTCTCTCTGTGGTACAAAACCTACTTGGTCTTGGTTTATTATTATAGGAAGAATACGGTTCATCCTGTTCGCAAGAATCTTTGCATATAACTTCAGGTCGACATTCAGTAAGGAAATCGGTCTGAAGTTTGCAGGGACATCTGGATTTTTCCCGGGCTTGGGTAATACTGAGATATGTGCCTGTAGCATTGAATCTGGGAAGTGGAGTTGGTCTGGGATGAGATTGAACAGGCGTGTAAGAAATGGGGAGAGAAGATCAGAGAAGACCTTGTAATATAGACCCGAGAAACCATCAGGGCCCGGGGCCTTATTTATCTTCAGGTTTTTGATAGCTTCCCTAACCTCCAATTCCGTAACTGGAAGAGAGAGTGGTTCCAGCAGGTCCTCCGGTATTTTGGGCACCGGAATTTCCCGCAAGAAGTCCTCACATGCTTTCTTATGGGTTGTTGGATCCCTATCTGGGAATAGGTTATATAGATGATGATAGAATTGTTTAAATAAGTCCGCTATACCTGTCGTGTCTTCAATATGTCTTCCGGTGTCACTAGTGAGGGAATGTACATATGATTTAGCCTTTTGTTTTTTTAATGCCTTTGCTAGCAACTTTCCTGCTTTGTTCCCTTCGCTATAAAATCTTTGTTGGGAGTGTAGGTGTTGTTTTTGTGCCTTCATATGGAGGAGTTTGTTTAGCTTGGATCTATATTCATTAAGTTGACTTAAAATAGTTTCATTAGTCGGCTGCGTTTTATGGAGGTAATCCAGTTCTAATACCCTTTGGGCTATGGAGTTATATTCTTGTCTATCTCTTTTGTTTCTTTGAGCTTTTAGCTTTATTAATTCCCCCCTAATGTAACTCTTGTGAGCTTCCCATATCGTACCCAGATCCACTTCTTTGTTGTCATTTATTGTAAAATAAGTGTCCAGGAGCTGTAGTAATTTGTCTTTAGAGTCAGCGTCAAGTAGGATTGATTCGTCTAGCTTCCAAATGAAAGCTTTAGGGGGAGCTGATGGCCAGTGTAGACTACAAGTCGTCATGGAGTGGTCTGACCAGGTAGTATGTTTGATATCTGCACCTGCCACCCAAGTGAGAGCCAAGTGATCTACTAGTATGTAATCTAACCTGGAGTATGTTTTTTGGGGATGGGAGAAAAAGGTAAAGTCCCTTTTCCCCGGGTGTAGATATCTCCAAGTATCATGTAATGTTAATAACTTGAGATTTTGCCAGATAGAAGCAAGAGTTGTTTGAGGGACCCTAGAGATGGAGGTGGAACAGTCTATTTGTGGATTAAGGGTAACATTAAGGTCCCCAGCCATTATGAGGGGACCTTTTACCAAAGGGATTAGTTTATAGGTGATTTTTTGTATAAAGGAGTCTTGGTTTTTATTAGGTACATATAGATTTACCAAAGTGATTGGCTTACCGAATAGAAGGCCTACTAAACATAGATATCTACCTTCTTTATCTTTGTCAGAATGCAATAATGTGAATGGTAGAGATTTACTAAGGAGTATGCTCACACCATTAGTCTTTTTGTATGTATTAGGGCAATGGAAGTGTTGGGTAAAATGAGAGGAAAAATATTTAGGTACTTTTCCTAACTTAAAGTGAGTCTCCTGCAGCATTACTATATTTCCCCCTCTATTTTGGATGTCCCTCATAGCCGCCCTCCTCTTAGCCGGACAGTTAAGGCCTTTTGTATTTTGTGAAATTATAGATATTGTGTTCCCCTGTGTATCATGCATTTGGGTAAAAATAGAATAGTATTTGTAAGACCTGCTTATTTAGACGAGTCCTGTAATTGCAACCTAAACAAAATAAAATACTTTCAAAACTAAACATGTCATAACTACTAACTAATATATTAGTATTAACATTAAAAGACATAAACATTATGCAACTGAGGAAACATTTCCTCTTTGCCATGCAACAACTTGTAATACTACAATAGCAATAAATGTAATTTTAACTAAAAATAGGTACTTCCCCCTTGTATTTTCACCGGAGGAGGAAAATATTATTGCCCTATTGGATATGTAGGTGTCCAGCATAGTTCAGAATGCAATGGCAGATCCACATCTTGAGACACCTTTATTTTCTCCTAAAAGGAAAGGGGAAAACATATAGCAAACTTCAACATGAGAGTAACAAAGCACATAAAACACCAAAAAAGAGACAATTGGTCTCCGTGGTAACGCATATATTTAGAAAGAGAAAAAGGATATATGATGTATCTGTTCATGTCCCCACTCCTGGGGTATTGTTTGTGGTCGAGGCTTGTCTACGTGTTTTTTTTGGTTGAGATCTCTGCCATTCCAGTCTCTGTGGAAGAGGGTCCATGAGTCGCTGAGCTGTTCGGTGATCCGCCTGTGGGGGGGTATCAGGAGGTTGAGGTGTTGGTAAATCTAGAGTCTTGCAAATTTCTGGGATGTCCTCCCAAGACCTGCAGGATATCCTGGTTCCCTTCCAACTGATCAGCAAGTGAAATGGGAATCCCCACCTATATACTATGTTCTGCTTTCTGAGCATGCTTGTAAGAGGGGCTAATTCTTTTCTTTTTTGTAATGTTCTCACCGAAAGGTCTGGGAACACCTGCAGGTTGGAGTTGTCATATTTAATTGGTTGTTTTGCCCTCGCCAATCTCATAATTTCTTCCTTAACTGTATATTTTGTAATTTTAGCTATAACATCTCTTGGTGGTTGAGTGTCAAGAGATTTAGGGCGCAGAGCTCTATGAACCCTGTCAAACTCCACTATGTCAGCTGCTTCCTCTCCCCTAAGAAAGGTGAATAAGCCCTGCAGGTATCTTTCTAGATCCGCTGCCTCAATGTTTTCAGGGATCCCTCTAAATCTGATGTTTTGCCTCCTGCTTCGGTTTTCAATGTCATCAATGTGATTTTCAAGGTCTTGAATGTAATCCCCTTGTTTCACCATTTGGGAGTGTACTTCTGAAATAGTTTTTGCCTGTGCATCTTGGTCAGTCTCTATTTTTTCTATCCTGTGACCCAGATCATTGAGATCCTTTTTTATATCCAATAGTTCATCTCTTATGCACTGCTTCACTTGGGAAATTAAAGATGAGAAATCTTGTTTTGATGGCAAAGAGTTAAAAAGGGCTTTTGGGATGGTGATTACCTCTGAGGCACTGTCCTCTTCAGAATCTGAGGAGATTGCTGTGTCTTGTAGATTTATTGCAGCCAATTGTTTGTTAGAGGGATTGGGCTGTTCAAGAGATTTAAAAAAATTATTGACTGAAGGAGTTTTGGTAGGGGCAGCTTTCCCCTGTATTTCCTTTATCTTCCCTTTCTTTGGTGACATGTTGTGTCTCTTCCTCCCCTGTAGTTTTGTTCTTTTTTTTCTCTTTTTTTTTTTTTTTTATGTAGTCAGAAAGGTTTACAGTCCTTTATTTTATATTGCCTGCACTGGGAAGTATTTTGTTATTAATGTGGGCATATAAGTAATGCTATCGTTTGACTGTGTACTTGGATTTCTGCCCCTCCAGCTCTTAGATGTGCAACAGAACGCTGCTAATGTGTGTGACTGGACTTGTTGCGCAGTTTGTGTGACTTGTTGCGCAGTCTGTATGAAGCACGGCCTCACCTCTGCTCCCCTGTAGCGTGTCCGGATTCAGCCGAGTCCCAGCTTCAGAAGCTCCGATATCCCGATCGACCCCTGTGGTGCAGCTGAGAGCAGTCAGTTCAGGTAAACAGTGCTCCGTCTCTGTTGTTTTGTATTCCCGCCGCTCTGAGACTTTGCGATGTTGTCGTGTGGCCTAGACCCTGATTTAGAGATGCCGCCAATCTGTGATAACTAGGATCGCTCTTCTTATACGATGAAGTTAAGACCGTAGCCAACACACAGCCCACGATAGTTATGAGAGCTGGAAGGGGGTAGAAATCCGTTTTATTTTGTTATTGCATGGCTCAGAAGCGAGAGCTCACTTAAGGTGCAGCCGCCATTGTTGAGCGCTGGCTCCGCCTCCATTGTATGTTTTTTTTACAGGCAAAAGAGCAGAATTCTTTGGTGCATGCCCCCCAAAGGGCCCTTTTCAGGGCTGGTAAGGTAAAAGAGTTTTTCTATTTTAATTTTAGAATAGGGTAGGGCATTTTTTTATTTTGGGGGGCTTTGTTATTTTATTAGGGGGCTTAGAGTAGGTGTAATTAGTTTAAAATTGTTGTAATATTTTTCTAATGTTTGTAAATATTTTTTTATTTTTTGTAACTTAGTTCTTTTTTTTTGCACTTTAGTTAGTTTATTTCATCGTATTTATTTGTAGGTATTGTATTTAATTAATTTATTGATAGTGTAGTGTTAGGTTTAATTGTAGATAATTGTAGGTAGTTTATTTCATTTTTTTATTGATAGTGTAGTGTTAGGTTTAATTGTAACTTAGGTTAGGATTTATTTTACAGGTAATTTTGTAATTATTTTAGCTATTAAATAGTTAATAACTATTTAATAGCTATTGTACCTGTTTAAAATAATTACAAAGTTGCCTGTAAAATAAATATTAATCCTAAAATAGCTACAATATAATTATAATTTATATTGTAGCTATATTAGGATTTATTTTACAGGTAAGTATTTAGCTTTAAATAGGAATAATTTATATAATAAGAGTTAATTTATTTAGTTAGATTTAAATTATATTTAACTTAGGGGGGTGTTAGTGTTAGGGTTAGACTTAGCTTTAGGGGTTAATCCATTTATTAGAGTAGCGGTGAGCTCCGGTCAGCAGATTAGGGGTTAATACTTGAAGTTAGCTGTCGGCGATGTTAGGGAGGGCAGATTAGGGGTTAATACTATTTATTATAGGATTATTGAGGCGGATTAGGGGTTAATAACTTTATTATAGTAGCGCTCAGGTCCGGTCGGCAGATTAGGGGTTAATTATTGTAGGTAGCTGGTGGCGACATTGTGGGGGGCAGATTAGGGGTTAATAAATATAATATAGGGGTCGGCGGTGTTAGGGGCAGCAGATTAGGGGTACATAGGTAAAATGTAGGTTGCGGCGGTGTAGGGAGCGGCAGATTAGGGGTTAATAATAATATGCAGGTGTCAGCGATAGCGGGAGCGGCAGATTAGGGGTTAATAAGTGTATGTTTAGGGGTGTTTAGACTCTGGGTACATGTTAGGGTGTTAGGTGCAGACGTAGGAAGTGTTTCCCCATAGAAAACAATGGGGCTGCGTTAAGAGCTGAACGCTGCTTTTTTGCAGGTGTTAGGTTTTTTTTCAGCTAAAACTGCCCCATTGTTTTCTATGGGGGAATCGTGCACAAGCACGTTTTTGAAGCTGGCCGCGTCTGTAAGCACCGCTGGTATCGAGAGTTGCAGTGGCATTAAATTATGCTCTACGCTCCCTTTTTGGAGCCTAACGCACTGAAAACCCAGCGATTCTGTGAACTCTAAATACCAGCGGTATTTAAAAGGTGCGGGGGAAAAAAAGCATGCATAGCTAACGCACCCCTTTGGCCGCAGAACTCTAAATCTAGCCGTAAGATAGTTGAAGAGGGCATCAGTTTGGGTTTATTCAAAAATACAGATATTGACACATTGGTACCTCAATACCCTATTTGCCCAATTTTTCACCATGTCCTGAAAATCCACAAGGATGTACGGAGTCCCCCGGGTAGGCCTATTGTGGCTGGCATAGGCTCACTTTTTGAGCCTATGGCAGAATGGATTGACACTATATTACAGCCGTTAGCTTTGTTACAGTTGTCATACCTTAGGGACACCTCTCATCTCTTGCTGACTCTTGACAATATCATCTGGAAACCTGGTTTCTCTTGGGTGACAATGGACATTGTTTCATTGTACACATCTATCCCCCAATCAGGCATACAAGCTGTTGCTTTTTTTCTTAAAAAGGAATCACAATACTCCATGGAACACATTGAATATATTTGCAGTGTCTTGAATTTTTTATTGTCACACAATTATTTTCTATTTAATGAGGAATTTTTCCTCCAAACCTGTGGCACAGCCATGGGCGCAAAATTTGCGCCCTCATTTGCAAATATATTTGTTGCATGGTGGGAATTGATCTATATTTATACTCCAATGAATCCATGGCAGAGTAAGATTGAGTTACTAGTTCGTTATATAGATGACCTGCTTCTGATAGTAAGATACCCTGTGGCTGACTCAGAATTTGATAAATTTTTGTCATATTGTAACCATAATGATTTGGGACGTTCATTCACGGGGGCTTTCAGTGAGAAGCAGGTCAACTATTTAGATCTTAACATAAGCATTGAAAATATGCAAATTGTAACTAAAACATACCGCAAACCCACTGCGGGCAATACAATTTTACATGCTTCTTCATACCACCCTGATCACCTGATCAAGTCTATCCCGAAGTCTCAATTTCTTAGAGTTAGAAGAAACACCAAGAGTGATCTTATTTATGATCAACAAGCAAGTGAACTTAGGGATAGACTTGCAAAACGAGGGTACAAACATAATCTCCTTGAATCTATATCCCTATACAAGCCATTGTAAATTTGTTTCAAAGAAATCTAGGACCTTGTCACAAATTTTATCACCTAGTCAGATCACATGTAGCTCTCACAAAAACAGAGGCACATGGCTTAAAAAATTGGGTACATTTAAATGTGGACATACAATTTGCTATACATGCCCCAATGTGAGAACAGGACATCAATTTTGTAGTCAAGTTACAAGTGACATCTATGACATAAGATTCTATGCAAATTGTGTCTCACAATATGTTGTCTACCTCTTGACATGCAACCTTTGTAATTGTCAATATGTGGGCAAAACTACCAGAATGCTCAGGACCAGATATAGCGAACATGTAAGAGATGTTTTAAAAACTACAATATAGATTCTGCAGTTGCCAACCACTTCAATAATTTTCATTTAACCCATATAGCTAGTCTTTCAGTTCAAATTATTGATATGGCCGTAGTGCCAATCAGAGGAGGTAATAGGGCCAAAATTTTAGAGAAGAAGGAACTTTACTGGATCCTTAAATTGAAGACCCTTGCCCCCCAAGGCATGAATAGAGAGTGTGACATAGATTATTTTATTGATGATTAATGAATTAAGCTTTTCATTGATAAATGAAGTATTTGTTCTACCCATGGTCAATGAATTCTTTTTTGATAAACTCACATCTCTATTCATGTCTTGACTAATATATTTTTTGTCATCTAATTTTGTTACCCACTACAAGGTACTACATAGGATCATTGAACAGAATTTGTTTAACCTAGTTTTAGATTTATTATTGTAGTTGGATATCTATTTATTTATTTTGTAACTTTAACACAACAAATTAGCACCATTATTATCTTTATTATTTGTTTTTAACCTATTAGGGGCTAGTTTAATTAATTAATTAATTAATTTTTTTACAGCATGTTGCTCTATATAAGATTGCCTTGCAATTTTTTAATGCCCACAATCTGTTTATTTGCTCTCTATGTTAAGCATTTATTATAATGTATGAAATGTCTGTAAATCTAGTATTGTGCTCTGTTTGCTACATCTATTTAATTATTTATCTAGCCTTTTGGGATTCTACCCTTGTATCTAATTAACACAGCAGTCTGTTTTTAACCTTTTTCTTTTTTTATGTCAGTGAGGCAAGGCAATAGTTAAATCTATGACTCTCACTGCATAAATAGATGAGGTTTCTCACAGAGTCCCTCATCTATGAGTAAGCGCCTGTAGGGGGCGCGAAATATGTAAGATTTCCTGCTTGTGGCGGAACTTCCTGTTGGGAGGAGCTGGCGTGTGAAGGCGCCGCTCTGTGCGCAGGTGTTTGTGGCGCAGTGGTACAACGCTACCGACCGGTGCTTGCCTTGCCGTTGCTCGCGGAGACTGCCATCCTGGCGGAGTGGAATCCCTGAGCCCGGACGTGGAGCTAGCGCTGTGGAAGTCACCGCAAGGCCGAATTTGCTCTGTCGGCTAGAGCCTCCTTCTTGCCTGGTCCCGGTCCTGGTTGCCGGTGGATCTAGGAGTAGAGTTTACAGGAACCACCCTGCTAGTCACCAGCGCGCGCAAGGAGTGCATAATTCGCTGGTGACGGAAGTAAAAGGAAGGTGCCAATGCTGAAGCTGCTGCCTTGAAGTCCCGATTACTCCCTGGAGGTGTCCGGTGTAGTAAAAGGTGTACGTCTTAGGAGAGCAGCAATCAGGCCCAGGAGTATACGATAGTGGAGGTCCTAACCGCAAGTATTTACTGTTTTGGCTAAATATCGTCTAATAAGGCACCTGAAATGCTTGTATGACTCTGAACCTGCTTATACCTTATAGTCTGACATTTATGTGGTGTCTGTGACTGGGGCCTTAGCTCTTCTTCCTACCCCGCCAAACACGTTTCCAGCTGTGTTAAAAGTACAGGCGCTTGGACATATGTAAAATTTGCAAGTGGAAGTTTAAGCTGTCCCCTTCAAGTTGTGTTGACATTTGAGAATATCCAAGCTGAAAGGAGAAGTATTACTATTATTGTCTCTTCAATATCTTGCTTGGCGTGCCAAGGAAGAAGACTAAAACCTTTAAATACTAGGAACGTTTTATTTTCTAGAAACATTGCAACAAAAGGAAAAGACTCCTGATTAGGAGAAGCTAATTTTACCTGCCTAATTCAGTGTGCTGCCTTTCAGTATATGGCCTGCTGTTGTCAGTTATAAGCAATGCATAGATTATAAATATCAGAGTGTTAGTAATTAATATCAGGCAATCATCTGGTGCAGGAAGGCAATAGAAAACTGTAATTGTAACTATTGTAGCAGGTTAAGCACTAAAGAAAGTATCCCCTAAAGGTTATAAGGGGTCCTAAGATATGCCTATGTTCGCAATAATAGAACTATTTTGTTAATATATAAGCTACTGATGTTGGTTCCCCTCAAAGTGTGTATCTGTGTACCTCATGCTGTAGTGTCAAGCTAGTATTCTCAGTAACAGCACGTGAGGAACTGCAAAAAAAAAAAAAAAAATTCTCTTCTTTTCCCTTTTACATTTTCTTGGTGGTACACTGTGGTAATAGAACTTAAGCAGAATTTAGATAGCAGCAATTTGGAAAGGAACAAGTGTTGAATCATCTGAGCACGCCTGCTTTCTTTCTTTTCTTTTTTTCTCTCCCTTTTTTTTTCCACACGCTCTTTTTTTTTTTTTTTCACCTTGTTTTTTTTCTTTTCCTTTTTAATTTTTTCCCCCCACACCACTATATCACATGGAAAGATTTGTATCACACACCAAGGCAAATTCCCCGATAATGCCACCTAAACACAAAGAAAAAAAAAACACTAGACAAAATGACACTAGCATCTCACATGAATCTTCACATAACACAGCTTTAAACCCCGACTCACCCAACCTACTCAGCCAAATAGCTGGAATTATTAACCCACAGTTTGATTCACTAAAGATAGAGATAACCACATTAACAAATGAGGTAAGGCAGTTCCATACTAGGCTTGAAGAAGCAGAAAACAGGATCTCGGATTTGGAAGACAGGGTTAATAGTCAAGACCATCTTACTATATTACACCAAAACAAATTAGATGAGTTACAGGCTAGAGTTGAAGAGATAGAGGATCGCGCTCGCCGTAATAATTTTAGGATAATTGGGTTACCAGAATCTGATAAGTATCAAGATCTAATTGCCTTTGCCTCTACTATGCTTCCTGAGATATTAAATTGCCCAAACAACAGCCCAATTAGGATTGAGCGCGCGCACAGAGTAGGGCCTACACGCTTAAGTAAAGATGGAAACCCGAGACCAAGAGCTGTGATAGTTAAAGTAGCGCATTTTCAAGATAAGGTTAACCTTTTTAGATGTTATAGAAAGAAATATCCACTGACAATGGATCAACACAAGATTCTTTTATTTTCAGATTTCTCTATAGAAACTTTAGGTAAACGTAGGGAAATGTCCCCATTTTGCTCGAAACTCATACAAGCTAATTATAATGCCAGGTTGCTGTACCCAGCAAAAATTGCAGTGATGATAAATGGTGAAGTCAAGATACTAAAAGACCCTAAGGAAGCTCAATGTTTTTTAACAGAAAATAAGATCACCTAATGTACGGTCTTAGTATAATTATGCTTAAAAGACATTGTATTTAAATGTTTTGCTTTGACTGTGTTTGGTCCTTTTTTTTCTTTTTTTCCTTTTTTTTTTGAGAGGTGTCTGGCGCGGGGGGGGGGGGCATATTTGCTGTTCGGGTTTTTTTTTTTTTGGTTTTTTTTTTTTTTCCCCTTTCCTGGTTTTGGTTGGTTGTTATGTTGCACTTTTGTATAACATATGCCTGGCTCTGATATAAAAATCCTGTCATGGAATGTGGGAGGGATAACCTCCCCCAGCAAAAGAAAATCCATTATTAGGCAGGCTGGGAAATTAAAACCTGATATTCTTTGCTTACAAGAGACCCATCTTAAAGCCCCAGAACTAGTCAAATTAAAAATTCAATGGGTAGGCGAAGTGATTGCTACTCCATGCTCCCAAAGAAAGAGAGGGGTTGCAATATTAATTAAATAAAAACCTTATAGTTATAAGAGTTATAAGGTTGTCCACGATGAGAAAGATAGTGATGGCAGATTTCAAATAATAAAAATAGAAACTAATAATTCAGCTCTTGTTTTATGTAATGTATATGGTCCCAATTCTACTGACTGGGAATTCTGGGATAACCTACGTGGAAAACTTTTTACATTTTCCAAAGAAAATATAATTATAGCGGGGGATTTCAATATGGTTCCGGACTCTAAGCTTGATAGACTTGATAAAGGACAGCAAGGTAAAAAAACTTGTGAAAATAGATTGCTGCGAAATTTTTGTAACTCTCTGGATCTCAAAGATATCTGGCGTCTACAAAACCCGGATTTGAGAATGTATACCTGTGAGTCGAAAAGTCACAAAACATTTTCGAGAATCGATCTGTTCTTGGTTTCAGACAAAATATGTGGACTAAATATAGTAGCAGACATTGCAGATATAGTCATTTCGGACCATGCCATCTTAACATTGGTTATTAAATCTAATCTTAAGAAGGAACCAAATGATTTTTCCAAAAAATTTTTTCCTAAATACTTGGTCCATAATATTAAATATAAGAATTGGTTACAGTCTAAATGGACGGAGTTTTACAGTTTTAATAAAACACATATAAATAAAATAGAAATCTTTTGGGAGACCGCTAAATGTTTTTTTAGAGGGGAAATAAAGGCGTATATGTGCAAATGGAAACGTAAGAATAAGCAGAGGGAGTATCAATTAGCTAATGCTCTGAAGAATAGCTTCAGGACATATATTTCATCAGTAAGTGAACAAAATTGGGATAAGTACATTAAGGCCAAAGCAGAGAGAGATTTATTCTTAAAGCAACAAACAGCAAACAAAGAACTGAGACAGAAAGCATTATATGGGGGTTTTTCAGGGCACTCAGCAAAATATCTTGCACGTCTCACTAAGAAAAATTCAAATAACAGGATAATGGCAGTCCAATTTAACAAGCAAAGATTCACTAACAACTCAGACATTAAAAAAGTTTTCCACCAGTTTTATCAAGACCTATATGCAGAAAGGGAGGTCCACTTAGAAAATAAAGAAATATTCTGGCAGAGCATCAAAACTCCAAAACTAACTCTGGAGCAAATAAATAATCTTAATCAACCTATTTCTATGGATGAAATTAATGCAAGTATTAATAGCTCTAAGTTAAGCAAAGCGCCAGGGCCTGATTTCCTTCCCTCTGAATTTTACAAAATGCTCCAAGATCAAGTAAGTCCAATTTTGTTTAAGTTGTTTAATGAGTATTACCAGAACAAAAAAGATTGCTCCAGTAACTTTGCAGCTTCAAATATAGCCCTGATTCTGAAAAAAGATAAAGATGCTGAAAATCCCTCTTCTTATCGTCCCATTTCTCTACTTAATGTAGATTATAAATTAATAACATCTATCCTAGCGAAGAGATTACAGAAATATCTTGATTCACTAATTCACAGTGACCAAGTGGGATTTATGACAGGCCGTAGCTCAATGAAAAGCTTGCGGAAAGTTACAATCTTGTTGGATTGGTACCGGAATAAAACCCACTCAAAAAGAACCCATCCAAGAAACGATTCAGCAATCCTTACAGTCGATGCTGAGAAGGCATTCGACTCAATCACCTGGGACCACTTATTTACTTCTCTGACAAAATTTGGTCTTACAGGACAATTCCAACAATTTATTCTTAATATCTATAGGAATCCTTTTTCGTCCCTGATTATTAATGATGAAATGTCGGATAGATTCAAGCTAAACAGAGGCACTAGACAAGGGTGCCCGCTATCGCCTCTCCTTTTTAATCTCTCACTGGAACCCCTAGCGATTCTGCTAAGACAGGAACTTAAAGGGATATGTCTGGGGAAGAATAGCATGACTCTCCTTCTGTATGCAGATGACTTGCTTATCTTTCTCAATAATACAGCACAGAATATCCTTCAACTAATAAGCATTATAGATGTTTACAGTTCCATTTCAGGGTACAAAATAAACACCTCTAAATCAGAGTTATTATGGATCGCGAGGACCCCCTATAGTATAAGAAGCCATCCCTTCAAAGAAGTTAAAAATATAAAATATTTAGGTATTGTTCTTAGTGCAGACCCTGCACACTGGTATGCACTAAATTCCCCTGAATTCTTTGAATATGGGAAAAAAAAACTAGAACAGTGTATGAAACTGCCCATATCTCTCTCTGCACGTGTGGCTCTAATTAAAACTGTTTTATTCCCTAAACTATTATATTTGTTACAAAATCTCCCCCTCTTATTATCTCGGAAAGATATAAATGCGTTTAACCGGGTTTGCTCCGTCTTTATATGGCAAGGCAAAAGACCACGACTATCCATGCAGAAACTGGCCATGCGTAAAAGCATGGCTGGGATGGCATTTCCAAATATTCAATACTACAACTGGGTTTCCTTGTTTAAGTATGCAGTAGATTGGATCACCAAAAAAGAATACCTGACTTCATTAGAAATAGAATCGGATCTGGTCTCGCCATTCACCTTAAATGTGATCTTACACTGCTGCCCATCTAAATTACCAGCTAACATTTGCAATATGATAACCTTTTGTAATATTATCCGCGCCTGGCATAGAACATGTTTACAGATTAATGTAATACCATACGTATCCAACTATTTAACGATCACAGGGAACCCAGAATTCATTGCAGGACTGAGTCGATCAATCTTTTCAAAATGGAAGAATCAAGGATTAATATACCTTGTCCAATTAATAGATATCTCAACTGGCCATATCAAACCTTTTTGCCAGATTACTAGAGAATTCGGAATTACCCAATCTGAATTTTTCGCATACCTCCAACTTAGACATTTTTAGATGTTATAGAAAGAAATATCCACTGACAATGGATCAACACAAGATTCTTTTATTTTCAGATTTCTCTATAGAAACTTTAGGTAAACGTAGGGAAATGTCCCCATTTTGCTCGAAACTCATACAAGCTAATTATAATGCCAGGTTGCTGTACCCAGCAAAAATTGCAGTGATGATAAATGGTGAAGTCAAGATACTAAAAGACCCTAAGGAAGCTCAATGTTTTTTAACAGAAAATAAGATCACCTAATGTACGGTCTTAGTATAATTATGCTTAAAAGACATTGTATTTAAATGTTTTGCTTTGACTGTGTTTGGTCCTTTTTTTTCTTTTTTTCCTTTTTTTTTTGAGAGGTGTCTGGTGCGGGGGGGGGGGCATATTTGCTGTTCGGGTTTTTTTTTTTTTGGTTTTTTTTTTACCCGTTACTGGGTTTGGTTGGTTGTTATGTTGCACTTTTGTATAACATATGCCTGGCTCTGATATAAAAATCCTGTCATGGAATGTGGGAGGGATAACCTCCCCCAGCAAAAGAAAATCCATTATTAGGCAGGCTGGGAAATTAAAACCTGATATTCTTTGCTTACAAGAGACCCATCTTAAAGCCCCAGAACTAGTCAAATTAAAAATTCAATGGGTAGGCGAAGTGATTGCTACTCCATGCTCCCAAAGAAAGAGAGGGGTTGCAATATTAATTAATAAAAACCTGAGTTATAAGGTTGTCCACGATGAGAAAGATAGTGATGGCAGATTTCAAATAATAAAAATAGAAACTAATAATTCAGCTCTTATTTTATGTAATGTATATGGTCCCAATTCTACTGACTGGGAATTCTGGGATAACCTACGTGGAAAACTTTTTACATTTTCCAAAGAAAATATAATTATAGCGGGGGATTTCAATATGGTTCCTGACTCTAAGCTTGATAGACTTGATAAAGGACAGCAAGGTAAAAAAACTTGTGAAAATAGATTGCTGCGAAATTTTTGTAACTCTCTGGATCTCAAAGATATCTGGCGTCTACAAAACCCGGATTTGAGAATGTATACCTGTGAGTCGAAAAGTCACAAAACATTTTCGAGAATCGATCTGTTCTTGGTTTCAGACAAAATATGTGGACTAAATATAGTAGCAGACATTGCAGATATAGTCATTTCGGACCATGCCATCTTAACATTGGTTATTAAATCTAATCTTAAGAAGGAACCAAATGATTTTTCCAAATTTTTTTTTCCTAAATACTTGGTCCATAATATTAAATATAAGAATTGGTTACAGTCTAAATGGACGGAGTTTTACAGTTTTAATAAAACACATATAAATAAAATAGAAATCTTTTGGGAGACCGCTAAATGTTTTTTTAGAGGGGAAATAAAGGCGTATATGTGCAAATGGAAACGTAAGAATAAGCAGAGGGAGTATCAATTAGCTAATGCTCTGAAGAATAGCTTCAGGACATATATTTCATCAGTAAGTGAACAAAATTGGGATAAGTACATTAAGGCCAAAGCAGAGAGAGATTTATTCTTAAAGCAACAAACAGCAAACAAAGAACTGAGACAGAAAGCATTATATGGGGGTTTTTCAGGGCACTCAGCAAAATATCTTGCACGTCTCACTAAGAAAAATTCAAATAACAGGATAATGGCAGTCCAATTTAACAAGCAAAGATTCACTAACAACTCAGACATTAAAAAAGTTTTCCACCAGTTTTATCAAGACCTATATGCAGAAAGGGAGGTCCACTTAGAAAATAAAGAAATATTCTGGCAGAGCATCAAAACTCCAAAACTAACTCTGGAGCAAATAAATAATCTTAATCAACCTATTTCTATGGATGAAATTAATGCAAGTATTAATAGCTCTAAGTTAAGCAAAGCGCCAGGGCCTGATTTCCTTCCCTCTGAATTTTACAAAATGCTCCAAGATCAAGTAAGTCCAATTTTGTTTAAGTTGTTTAATGAGTATTACCAGAACAAAAAAGATTGCTCCAGTAACTTTGCAGCTTCAAATATAGCCCTGATTCTGAAAAAAGATAAAGATGCTGAAAATCCCTCTTCTTATCGTCCCATTTCTCTACTTAATGTAGATTATAAATTAATAACATCTATCCTAGCGAAGAGATTACAGAAATATCTTGATTCACTAATTCACAGTGACCAAGTGGGATTTATGACAGGCCGTAGCTCAATGAAAAGCTTGCGGAAAGTTACAATCTTGTTGGATTGGTACCGGAATAAAACCCACTCAAAAAGAACCCATCCAAGAAACGATTCAGCAATCCTTACAGTCGATGCTGAGAAGGCATTCGACTCAATCACCTGGGACCACTTATTTACTTCTCTGACAAAATTTGGTCTTACAGGACAATTCCAACAATTTATTCTTAATATCTATAGGAATCCTTTTTCGTCCCTGATTATTAATGATGAAATGTCGGATAGATTCAAGCTAAACAGAGGCACTAGACAAGGGTGCCCGCTATCGCCTCTCCTTTTTAATCTCTCACTGGAACCCCTAGCGATTCTGCTAAGACAGGAACTTAAAGGGATATGTCTGGGGAAGAATAGCATGACTCTCCTTCTGTATGCAGATGACTTGCTTATCTTTCTCAATAATACAGCACAGAATATCCTTCAACTAATAAGCATTATAGATGTTTACAGTTCCATTTCAGGGTACAAAATAAACACCTCTAAATCAGAGTTATTATGGATCGCGAGGACCCCCTATAGTATAAGAAGCCATCCCTTCAAAGAAGTTAAAAATATAAAATATTTAGGTATTGTTCTTAGTGCAGACCCTGCACACTGGTATGCACTAAATTTCCCTGAATTCTTTGAATATGGGAAAAAAAAAACTAGAACAGTGTATGAAACTGCCCATATCTCTCTCTGCACGTGTGGCTCTAATTAAAACTGTTTTATTCCCTAAACTATTATATTTGTTACAAAATCTCCCCCTCTTATTATCTCGGAAAGATATAAATGCGTTTAACCGGGTTTGCTCCGTCTTAATATGGCAAGGCAAAAGACCACGACTATCCATGCAGAAACTGGCCATGCGTAAAAGCATGGCTGGGATGGCATTTCCAAATATTCAATACTACAACTGGGTTTCCTTGTTTAAGTATGCAGTAGATTGGATCACCAAAAAAGAATACCTGACTTCATTAGAAATAGAATCGGATCTGGTCTCGCCATTCACCTTAAATGTGATCTTACACTGCTGCCCATCTAAATTACCAGCTAACATTTGCAATATGATAACCTTTTGTAATATTATCCGCGCCTGGCATAGAACATGTTTACAGATTAATGTAATACCATACGTATCCAACTATTTAACGATCACAGGGAACCCAGAATTCATTGCAGGACTGGGTCGATCAATCTTTTCAAAATGGAAGAATCAAGGATTAATATACCTTGTCCAATTAATAGATATCTCAACTGGCCATATCAAACCTTTTTGCCAGATTACTAGAGAATTCGGAATTACCCAATCTGAATTTTTCGCATACCTCCAACTTAGACATTTCCTACAGGCGATTAAAATTAAATATAACCCAGACTGGGAATTAGGTAATTTAGCAGATAATATTAAAGCTTACTCAAAAGGTAATTTCGCAATTACTAATTTCTACGATACCCTGATTTGTCACATGGGATACCAATCTATGAACGCAATATTCATCAAATGGAATAGTCTGCTCCCTGAGGTGTCTATGGAAAATATCCAAGCAAGCTTTTTACTGGCAAAAAAAACAAAAACTTCTAATGCCTGCAAAGAATCACATTTTAAATTGATTAATATGATTTACATCACCCCAAAAAAACTTGCAGGGTGGTATACAACTAGTAATTTATGTCCCAGATGTAGCTCATATAGGGCGGATTTACTCCACTGCTTCTGGTGGTGCCCAAAGATAAGGCAGTTTTGTTCCAAAATTAATTTCTGGCTTAATAAATTTATGGATATACCGATACTATTAAAACCCCAACAGATTGTTGTTTTAGTAAGTCCAGGAGAAAAGTATAGGAATATTCATTTAATTAATACTGTTATCATGATTGGGCGGATATTAATATTGGAAAAATGGAAAGCTACGGCAGCTCCCAGTATGACTGAGTTTTCCAAGCGCATAGAAACACAAATAATAATAGACCAATATAACATTCAGATCTGGAACGAAAAACAGATAGAATCTTTTTTTGCCAAGTGGACCAGAGTTATCCAAATAATGCCAATGGGAGTCCAAAAACAAATGGTTTTCCCATTTAAGCAATCTATTTTCTTTCAATTAAACATCCTTAATGGTAACTTCCCCATTAGCTGGGCGAACTAGCTAGATGGATTGGATCTCCCCCGCTATAATAATTATAATATTAATAACAACAATTTTTATTTTTTTTTCCCCGCCACCCCCTGCGCCAGCCCTCCATGTACAAGCTCTGAGATTTTCCACCTATGAAACAAAGGAAGTTATTGTTTAAGTGTACCAAAGAATAGTGAAATGTATATCTGTTCTAAGTTAGGTAGGAATCGAAAGAAGGAGAATTAATGTAAATACTCTCGAATTTTATTTTGAATTGTACTCTTGATTGTTGCATAATTGTTTTTTTCTTTTTTTCTCCTTTGTACATTGTATTGTTTTTTTCTTGTTGTTATGTTATCAAGAGAAAAGAAAAAGCTTTAATAAAAAGAAAATTAAAAAAAAAAAAAAAAAAAAAGATTTCCTGCTTGTTTTAACTGCCATGTCTGATATGTACTTTTTAATGATGTCTGAATAAATTTTCAAGTTTTATCTTCAGTTTTGGATTGAGAGCCTGCCATATTTTTTCTACTTCAATACCTCTGGCAAACTGATCCCTTGCTACCTGGCTATGGCTTTCCATGCATGAAGTAACTTAGTTTATGGGACTCCTTTTTTTTCCTTCCGCTTTGCATTAGCGGTTTGGTATCTGGATCGACTTCCGGCTAACAGTGTGACCGGCTGGCTGCGTTTACCGTTTTTCTCCCAAAACAAAACCACAAACTGTTTGAAAAGAGGTAGACCTAGAAAGAGTTAGACTATAACTGTAATATTCTGTTATTCAATCTTTTAGAAACTTTGCGTTGAAATGCAAAAATCTCAATATGTCCACATGCTTCTGGCTAAGGCTGGTTCTCTGTTTGCAGCTATATTTCCTGCAGCAGAGAAAAGGCTGTTGAGGTGTATAAGTAGGGTTTTGCTAATTTCACCAAAGTGGGATATTTATCTTTGTTAGCTCTTCACCAATGCTAAGTGTTTTCTACCTTGGCAAGGGGCCTCTCAATAAAGTAACCCTTGACTTCATTCTAGCATAAAAATATCTATATGCAATGGTAAATAACCAGCTATAAGGTTAGGGGAAATATCTAGTCCGCTCTAAAAATAACGAATATAATACTTATAAAAGTTGAATCTGGTTCATATTATCACAATTTATTAAAAATATAAATAAAAAACAATAAAAAACAAAATCAGAAGCGCTAAGGACTGTATATCAATAACAGGACAAAGCCTTACACATTTATTTATACAGTACATATAATCAGCAATAGCAAGCAATACGCTAATAATTGTGCAAACAGATAATAGTGCACATCAGTTCAAATAACTCCCATCAATCTAGGGGCTATGTGTAAATAACAAGCTTGGCACTATATCATGAAAAGCATAGTTCCAAATCACCTGATTTAATATAAACAATACAAATGATGACTATTATAGCTGGGTTGCACATAAGCCAGGGGTAGTTGTAAACATATACTGTCCTGAAAAAGTGAAAAGTAGACGTCTGTAGACATCCTTTAGGCTAAGGACATAACCATAAAACACAATACCATGTGCAGGAGTTCATTGGAGTGAAGCAGCTGGTGTTGTGCACAGACCAACTAATTGCAAACCAACTAATCGATTAATCGATTATGAGATTCGTTGACAACTATTTTCATAATCGATTATTATCGATTATGACAATTAGTTGTTGCAGCTCTAGCCTGCATGATTACCCTGACAAAATATAATAATAAAACATGCTGTCTGTGACCCATGGTAAGGTTGTGTTAAGTAGTACTGTTCTTAGCATTTTAATACCTGTTACTCACCCTATCGGGGGAGGTCTATATGGCCTGCATGATTACCCTGACAAAATATAATAATAAAAGATGCGGTCTGGGACCCATGGTAAAGTTGTGTTAAGTAGTACTGTTCTTAGCATTTTAATACCTGTTACTCACCCTATCGAGGAAGGTCTATATGGCCTGCATGATTACCCTGACAAAATATAATAATAAAACATGCGGTCTGCGACCCATGGTAAGGTTGTGTTAAGTAGTACTGTTCTTAGCATTTTAATACCTTTTACTCACCCTATCGGGGGAGGTCTATATGGCCTGCATGATTACCCTGACAAAATATAATAATAAAACATGCGGCTGGGACCCATGGTAAGGTTGTGTTAAGTATTACTGTTCTTAGCATTTTAATACCTGTTACTCACCCTATCGGGGGAGGTCTATATGGCCTGCATGATTACCCTGACAAAATATAATAATAAAACATGCGGCTGAGACCCATGGTAAGGTTGTGTTAAGTAGTACTATTCTTAGCATTTTAATACCTGTTACTCACCCTATCAGGGGAGGTCTATATGGCCTGCATGATTATACTGACAAAATATAATAATAAAACATGTTCTCTGGGACCCATGGTAAGGTTGTGTTAAGTAGTACTGTTCTTAGCATTTTAATACCTGTTACTCCCCATATCGGGGGAGGTCTATATGGCCTGCATGATTACCCTGACAAAATATAATAATTAAACATGCGGCCTGTGACCCATGGTAAGGTTGTGTTAAGTAGTACTGTTCTTAGCATTTTAATACCTGTTACTCACCCTATCGGGGAGGTCTATATGGCCTGCATGATTACCCTGACAAAATATAATAATAAAAAATGCGGTCTGTGACCCATGGTAAGGTTGTGTTAAGTAGTACTGTTCTTACTTACTTTTTAAAGTAGTACTGTTCTTAGCATTTTAATACCTTTTACTCACCCTATCGGGGGAGGTCTATATGGCCTGCATGATTACCCTGACAAAATATAACAATAAAACATGCGGTCTGACACCCATGGTAAGGTTGTGTTAAGTAGTACTGTTCTTAGCATTTTAATACCTGTTACTCACCCTATCGGGGGAGGTATATATGGCCTGCATGATTACCCTGACAAAATATAATAATAAAACATGCGGCTGGGACCCATGGTAAAGTTGTGTTAAGTAGTACTGTTCTTAGCATTTTAATACCTGTTACTCACCCTATCGGGGGAGGTCTATATGGCCTGCATGATTACCCTGAAAAAATATAATAATAAAACATGCGGTCTGGGACCCATGGTAAGGTTGTGTTAAGTAGTACTGTTCTTAGCAGTTTAATACTAGTTACTCCCCCTATCAGGGGAGGTCTATATCGCCTTGATTTTCGGAACAGGGAGATGGAAGAAGATGCTTGGTCTACTTCAAATTTGGCTGAAACACAAGTGGCTGTCACAAAACAGTCCGGCCATTAGATAGATAGATTTGATAGATAGATATACATAGATTGATAGTTAGATAGAATCGATAGAAGATAAATAGATAGATTTGATACATATATAATTACCCTGAGAAAGTATAATAATAAAACATGCGGTCTGGGACCCATGGTAATAACTAGGTTGTGTTAAGTATTACTATTCTTAGCACTTTCATACCTGTTACTCCCCCTATCGGGGGAGTTCTATATGGCCTTGATTTTCGGAACAGGGAGATGGAAGAAGATGCTTGATCTGTCCTCCTACTTCAAATTTGGCCGAAACACAAGTGGCTGTCACAAAACAGTCCGGCCATGAGATAGATAGATTTGATAGATAGATATACATAGATTGATAGATAGAATCGATAGAAGATAAATAGATAGATTTGATAGATATATAATTACCCTGACAAAGTATAATAATAAAACATGCGGTCTGGGACCCATGGTAATAACTAGGTTGTGTTAAGTATTACTATTCTTAGCACTTTAATACCTGTTACTCCCCCCATCAGGGGAGTTCTATATGGCCTTGATTTTCGGAACAGGGAGATGGAAGAAGTTGCTTGGTCTGTCCTCCTACTTCAAATTTGGCTGAAACACAAGTGGCTGTCACAAAACAGTCCGGCCATGAGATAGATAGATTTGATAGATAGATATACATAGATTGATAGTTAGATAGAATCAATAGAAGATAAATAGATAGATTTGATAGATAGATAATTACCCTGACAAAGTATAATAATAAAACATGTGGTCTGAGACCCATGGTAATAACTAGGTTGTGTTAAGTATTACTATTCTTAGCACTTTAATACCTGTTACTCACCCTATCGGGGGAGTTCTATATGGCCTTGATTTTCGGAACAGGGAGATGGAAGAAGATGCTTGGTCTGTCCTCCTACTTCAAATTTGGCCGAAACACAAGTGCCTGTCACAAAACAGTCCGGCCACGAGATAGATTAGATAGATAGATATACATAGATTGATAGTTAGATAGAATCGATAGAAGATAAATAGATAGATTTGATAGATATATAATTACCCTGACAAAGTATAATAATAAAACATGCGGTCTGGGACCCATGGTAATAACTAGGTTGTGTTAAGTAGTACTATTCTTAGCACTTTAATCACTGTTACTCCCCCTATCGGGGGAGTTCTATATGGGCTGCATGATTACCCTGAGTAAGTATAATAATAAATCATGCGGTCTGGGACTGGGACCCATGGTAACTAGGTTGTGTTAAGTAGTACTATTCTTAGCATTTTAATACCTGTTACTCACCCTATCAGGGGAGGTCTATATGGCCTGCATGATTATACTGACAAAATATAATAATAAAACATGTGCTCTGGGACCCATGGTAAGGTTGTGTTAAGTAGTACTGTTCTTAGCATTTTAATACCTGTTACTCCCCATATCGGGGGAGGTCTATATGGCCTGCATGATTACCCTGACAAAGTATAACAACAAGACATGCGGTCTGGGACCCATGGTAACTAGGTTTTGTTAAGTAGTACTGTTCTTAGCAGTTTAATACCTGTTACTCCCCCTATCCGGGGGAGGTCTATATGGCCTGCATGATTACCCTGACAAAGTATAACAACAAGACATGCGGTCTGGGACCCATGGTAACTAGTTTTTGTTAAGTAGTACTATTCTTAGCACTTTACTCCCCCTATCGGGGGAGGTCTATATGGCCTGCATGATTACCCTGACAAAGTATAACAATAAAACATGCGGTCTGAGACCCATGGTAACTAGGTTGTGTTAAGTAGTACTATTCTTAGCACTTTAATCCCTGTTACTCCCCCTATCGGGGGAGGTCTATATGGCCTGCATGATTACCCTGACAAAGTATAACAATAAAACATGCGTTTGGGACCCATGGTAAGGTTACTTCCTTTTGCACAATTGAGTACAGGTTGGGGTCTGGTTGGTTGCCTTTTTGTGCTGTATGATTCTTTCAGGTATACAAGTTGCAGAGGTTCTGACCCTGCATTCTTGCTGCAACTCTCCCTGCAAGAGAACTAGTTGTTGGCGGATAAGTCAAGCAAGTCATCCGGCTTTATAAGAAAAAATAAAGGCCAGCCTGTGTACCAGTTGTAGCCCAAGCCAGCTCATCTCATCATCAGGCCTTTTTTAATCAAATGTATCACCCAATGTCAGTCCCTTCGGGATCCAGGCCTCATTCATTTTTATAAAAGTGAGATAGTCAAGGCTTTTTTGACCTAGGCGACTTCTCTTCTCAGTGACAAAACCTCCTGCTGCACTGAAAGTCCTTTCGGACAGGACACTTGAAGCGGGGCAGGCCAGAAGTTCCATTGCAAATTGGGATAGCTCAGGCCACAAGTCAAGCCTGCACACCCAGTAGTCAAGGGGTCCATCGCTCCTGAGAGTGTCAAGATCCGCAGTTAAAGCTAGGTAGTCTGCTACCTGTCGGTTGAGTCTTTCTCTGAGGCTGGATCACGAAAGGCTCTGGGGATGCATGGGAGTTAAAAAGGTACGCATGTCCTCCGTCAACAAGATGTCAGGAAAGCGTCCTGTCCTTGCCGCCGTGTTCATGGGAGGAGGAGGAGGATTAATTTCATCTCTTCCCCTGTTACATTCCCGTGGTGCTGTGACATCACCCTTATACGCTGTGTAAAGCATAGTTTTTAATTTATTCTTAAAATGCTCCATCCTTTCCGACTTGCGGGAATTTGGTAACATTTCAGGCACTTTATGCTTATACCGGGGGTCGAGGAGCGTGGACACCCAGTACAGGTTGTTCTCCTTCAGCTTTTTTATACAAGGGTCCCTCAACAGACACAACAGCATGAAAGAACCCATTTGAACAAGGTTGGATGCTGAGCTAATCATGTCCCGTTCCTCCTCCTCACTGATCTCACTGAGGGTATCTTCTTCCCCCCAGCCACGTACAACACCACGGGTACCAGAGAGGTGACAACAACGAGCACCTTGGGATGCCTGTTGTGCTCTGTCTTCCTCCTCCTCCTCCTCCTCAAAGCCACATTCCTCCTCTGACTCCTCTTCCTCACAATCCTCTTCCTGCGTTGCCGCAGGTCCAGCAAGCGATGCTGATAAGGCTGTTTGTGGGGGTGATGGACACCACAACTCTTCCTCTTCCTCTTCACGCTCATCTACGGCCTGATCCAGCACTCTTCGCAGGGCACGCTCCAGGAAGAAAACAAATGGTATGATGTTGCTGATGGTGCCTTCAGTGCGACTCACAAGCTTTGTCACCTCCTCAAAAGGACGCATGAGCCTACAGGCATTGTGCATGAGCGTCCAGTAATTTGGCAAAAATATCCCCAGCTCCCCAGAGGCTGTCCTAGCACCCCGGTCATACAAATACTCATTAACAGCTTTTTCTTGTTGGAGCAGGCGGTCAAACATTAGGAGTGTTGAATTCCACCGCAAATCAAGCGCCTCACTGGCAGGTTGTTTCGACGCTGGATATCGGACAAGTGCGCCATGGCCGTGTAGGAATGCCTGAAATGGCCACTTCAGGACGTCCTGTAAGCCTGGGTACTTATGGACAAATCGTTGTACAATTAGATTACACACATGTGCCATGCACGGCACATGTGTCAACTTGCCCAATTTCAGTGCCGCCACCAAATTACTTCCATTGTCAGAAACAACCTTGCCAATCTCCAGTTGGTGCGGAGTCAGCCACTGATCCACCTGCGCGTTCAGGGCGGTCAGGAGTGCTGGTGTGATGTGACTCTCTGCTTTCAGGCAAGTCAACCCCAAGACGGCGTGACACTGCCGTACACGGGATGTAGCATAGTACCTGGGGAGCTAGGGGGGTGCCATAGATGTGGAGCAAGAAGCAGAAGTTGAAGAGGACTCAGCCGAGGAAGAGGTTAGGGAAGAGGATGGAGTAGGAGGAGTAGAGGAGGTAGCAGCAGGCCTGTCTGCAAGTCGTGGCGGTGTCACCAACTCTTCTGCAGAGCCATGCATTCCATGCTTGTCAGAAGTCAGCAGGTTTACCCAATGCGCAGTGTAGGTGATATACCTGCCCTGACCATGCTTTGCAGACCAGCTATCCGTGGTCATATGGACCCTTGCCCCAATGCTGTGTGCCAGACATGCCATAACTTCCTTTCTCACAACAGAGTACAGGTTTGGGATTGCTTTTTGTGAAAAGAAATTTCTGCCAGGTACCTTCCACTGCGGTGTCCCAATAGATACAATTTTTTTAAATGCATCAGACTCCACCAGCTTGTATGGTAAAAGCAGGCAGGCTAAGAGTTCAGACAAGCCAGCTGTTAGACGCCGGGCAAGGGGGTGACTTTGAGAAATTGGCTTCTTATGCTCAAACATGTCCTTGACAGACAGCTGACTGTGGGCAGATGACCAGGAACTGCTACGTAAGAGAGACTCAGTGGAGGATGGTTGAGAGGGGGCAAGGAGGACAGCACTGGTTGACGTGGCTGAAGATGCTGGAGCAGGAGGAGGAGGGCGACTTTCACTTTGTGTGCTGCTTCTACTCATGTGACTCAGTATCTTTTGGCACAGGTTGCAAATAGCATCGCTGTTGTCAGAGGCAGACACACAAAAAAAATGCCACACTGCTGAGCTCTGCGATGATGGCATTCTGGTGGTGGCAACAGCATGCGTTGATGGGCGTCGGCGTGCTGTCTGGCTGACCCCGGGTGCCGATGCCTGCTGTCTGACTGTGCCACTAGCTCCTTGAGACGACCTCCCCATGCTTCCAAATCGTCTCCTCCTCCTCTCTGTCTCCCCATCGGAACTTTCCCCCTCTTCTTCTTCTCTTCTAGCAGGCTGTGGTGCTAGTGTTGGTGGTGGCGACAGGCGGGCGAGTGGCACTGGTCACTTGAGACCTGCCCAAAGCACAGCTGGACGTAGATGGTGCGTCAAGGTTAGGAGGACTAGCAGCGGAAGCTGAAGAAGATTGGGTGTCCTGTGTTAGCCATTCCACTAGGTCCTCCTCAGAACTTTTCGCATCCCCCCTGGCACCCGACGTCTGAACAATGTGCATATTTGTAGGGTCTAAAGGAATCACAGCACCACGACCACGACCACGGAACCTGCGGGGTGGCCTGCCTCTGCCTGTCATTTTTTTTAAAATGGACACTGACAATACTATAACACAAATTATAGGAGTGGTGGCACTGTGCAAGTGGGCACAGTATACGCTGTGAGACTGACAACAACCAAAAAGACAGATGTTTTAAAAATCACAAATTGTTAATTTTTTTAAATATTAAAAGTACTGTGACAACAAATATGATTGTTGGCACTAGTTGGAAAATGGGCTTGTCTGGCACACACGCTGGGAGAAAGGAAACTGCAATTCAATGGCACTAGGAGACTGAAGAATCACAGTCAAAACAGTTATGATTAACAATAATTCCTATCCTGTTAAAAGAAATATGATTGGTGGCACTAACTGGCTAGTTGGGACTGGCACACAGGCAGGAGGAAAATGCAATTCAAGGGCACTAGTAGAATGCAAATTGACAATCAAAACAGTGATGATTGACAATTTTTGCAATACTGTTAAAATAAATATGATTGCTGGCACTAATTGGCTATTTGGGCCTGGCACACAGACTGGCAGGCAGGAGGAAAGTGCAATTCAATGGCACGAGCAAACTGAGGATTCAGAACAACAATTACAAAAATGTTTAATTTTTAATTATTTAGAATACTGTGACAACAAATATGATTGGTGTAAATATTTTGAAAGTCGGCCTGGCACACAGGCTGGCAGGCAGGAGAAAAGTGCAATTCAATGTCACGAGCAAACTGAGGATTAAGCACAACAATCCAAAAATGTTTATGTTTAATTAGTAACAATACTGTGACAACAATTATGATTGGTGTAAATAGTTGGCATGACAGCCTGGCACACAGGCTGGCAGGCAGGAGGTAAATGCAATTCAAGGACACTAGGAGACTGCAGATTGACAGTCAAAACAGTGATGATTGACAATTTTTGCAATACTGTTCAAAGAAATATGATTGCTGGCAATAATTGGCTAGGTGGGCCTGGCACACAGGCTGCAAGGCAGGAGGAAAGTGCCATGCAATGGCACAAGCAAACTGAGGATTCAGAAAAACAATTAGCAAAAATGTAAATTTTTAATTATTAAGAATACTGTGACAACATATATGATTGGTGTAAATATTTTGAAAGTCGGCCTGGCTGGCACACAGGCTGGCAGGCAGGAGAAAAGTGCAATTCAATGGCACGAGCAAACTGAGGATTAGAAACAACAATCCAAAAACTTTTAAAAGAAATATGATTGCTGGCAATAATTGGCTAGGTGGGCCTGGCACACAGGCTGCAAGGCAGGAGGAAAGTGCAATTCAATGGCACGAGCAAACTGAGGATTCAGAACAACAATTAACAAAATTTTTAATTTTTAATTATTAAGAATACTGTGACGGCACACAGGCTGGCAGGCAGGAGAAAAGTGCATTTCAATGGCACGAGCAAACTGAGGATTCAGAAAAACAATTACCAAAAATTTTAATTTTTAAGAATACTGTGACAACAAATATGATTGGTGTAAATATTTTGAAAGTCGGTCTTTCACATAGGCTGGCAGGCAGGAGGAAAATGCAATTCAATGACACTAGGAGACTGAATATTTGCAGTCCCAAAAATTATGATTTTTACTTTTTTATATACTGTTACAAGAATTATGATTGGTGCCACTAATTGGCTAGTTGGGCCTGGAAAACAGGCTGGCAGGCAGGAGGAAAGTGCAATTCAATGGCACGAGCAAACTGAGGATTCAGAACAACAATTAGCAAAAATGTAAATTTTTAATTATTAAGAATACTGTGACAACATATATGATTGGTGTAAATATTTTGAAAGTTGGTCTGGCTGGCACACAGGCTGGCAGGCAGGAGAAAAGTGCAATTCAATGGCACGAGCAAACTGAGGATTAGAAACAACAATCCAAAAACTTTTAATTTTAATTAGTAACAATACTGTGACAACAATTATGATTGGTGTAAATAGTTGGCAAGACGGCCTGGCACACAGGCTGGCAGGCAGGAGGTAAATGCAATTAAAGGACACTAGGAGACTGAATACTAACAGTCAAAACAGTGATGATTGACAATTTTTGCAATACTGTTAAAAGAAATATGATTGCTGGCAATAATTGGCTAGGTGGGCCTGGCACACAGGCTGCAAGGCAGGAGGAAAGTGCAATTCAATGTCACGAGCAAACTGAGGATTCAGAACAACAATTAACAACATTTTTAATTTTTAATTATTAAGAATACTGTGACAACATATATGATTGGTGTAAATATTTTGCAAGTCGGCCTGGCACACAGGCTGGCAGGCAGGAGAAAAGTGCAATTCAATGGCACGAGCAAACAGAGTATCAGAAAAACAATTACCAAATATTTTAATTTTTAAGAATACTGTGACAACAAATATGATTGGTGTAAATATTTTAAAAGTCGGCCTGGCACACAAGCTGGCAGGCAGGAGAAAAGTGCAATTCAGTGGCACGAGCATTAGGAGGATTAAGAACAACAATCCAAAATTTTTAATTTTTTATTAGTAACAATACTGTGACAACAATTATGATTGGTGTAAATAGTTGGCAAGACGGCCTGGCACACAGGCTGGCAGCCAGGAGGTAAATGCAATTCAAGGACACTAGGAGACTGAGTACTGACAGTCAAAACAGTGATGATTGACAATTTTTGCAATACTGTTCAAAGAAATATGATTGCTGGCAATAATTGGCTAGGTGGGCCTGGCACACAGGCTGCAAGGCAGGAGGAAAGTGCAATTCAATGGCACAAGCAAACTGAGGATTCAGAACAACAATTACCAAAAAATTTTAATTTTTAATTATTAAAAATACTGTGACAACAAATATGATTGGTGTAAATATTTTGAAAGTCGGCCTGACACACAGGCTGGCAGGCAGGAGGAAAATGCAATTCAATGGCACAAGTAAACTGATGAATCACAAGCGATCAATTTGGAATTTTAAAGATTAACAATACTTTTACAACAACTAGAATTGGTGGCACTAATTAGCTAGTTTGTGACTGGCACACAGGCTGACAGGCAGGAGGAAACTGCAATTCAATGGCACTAGTAGACTGAATATTTGCACTCCAAACAATTATTAATTTTAATTTTTAGATACTGTTACAAGAATTATGATTGGTTCCACTAATTGGCTAGTTGGGCCTGGAAAACACGCTGGCAGGCAGGAGGAAAGTGCAATTCAATGGCACGAGTAAACTGATGAATCACAAGCGATCAATTTGGAATTTTAAAGATTAACAATACTTTTACAACAACTAGAATTGGTGGCACTAATTAGCTAGTTTGTGACTGGCACACAGGCTGACAGGCAGGAGGAAACTGCAATTCAATGGCACTAGTAGACTGAATATTTGCACTCCAAACAATTATTAATTTTAATTTTTTTGATACTGTTACAAGAATTATGATTGGTGCCACTAATTGGCTAGTTGGGCCTGGCACACAGGCTGGCAGATATGAGTCGTGGATGGTAGGTAGGGCAGCAATTTAACACAGTATGCTGTGTAAGTGACAAAAACACAGGCCTGATAGAAAATTAAGTTAGATTACACTAGCAAATATTTTAAAATTTAAGATTTTAATATTAAAATAATGTTAAGAAGTGCAATGCACATATGAGTGGTCGCACTGGCTGGCTGCTACGTAGGGCAGCAATTAACAACAGTATGCTGTGTAAGTCAGATAGACAGTAAGACACAGGCCTGATAGAAAATAAAAATAGATTACACTAGCATAATGATTTAAATACTTTTTTTTTGGCAATTTAAAGAAAAAGGTTAAGCACATACATATGAGTCGTGGCTGATAGCCTTGGAAGGGCAGCTATTAAAAACAGTAGGATCTGTAAGTCAGATAAACACACACGCCTGATAGAAAATACTATTAGATTACACTAGAAAAATGATTTAAATTATTTTTATGGGGGGGGAATTAAAAAAAGGTTAAACACATATGAGTCGTGGCTCATAGACTAGGGAGGGCAGCAAGTAAACACAGTAGGCTCTGTATGTCAGCAAAACACACATGCCTGATAGGAAATTATATTAGATTACACTATCAAAAAAATTTAAACTTTTTTTTTTTATAGTTAAATTAAGGTGAAGAAGATATGAGTGGTGGCTGCCTGGCACAGACCAATTAACCAAAAGACTGAAAAAAATTAGGTATATTAATGCTGTTGAGCCTGACAGACACAGGCCTGATAGAAAATGTAATTAGATTACACTAGCAAAATATATTTTTTTTTTAATTTAAAATAATGTTATAAACGGATATTAACACTGGTGGCTGGCACAGAGCAATGAACCAGAGTATATGCTGTGTGACACAGGCCTGATAGAAAATGAAAAAAAATTACACTAGCAAAATAATAAAAAATTTTGGTTAGTTAAATTTAAACTAATGTTGTTAGGGAGATATCAGTGGTGGCAGTAATCACAGCATATGGTGTGAGCCTTAAACACACAGGCTGAAAGCCAGGCAAATGCTAATAAAAAAATACGAAAAAAAAAAAAAATGGTACGAAATATAGCCCTAAAAAGGGCTTTTTGGGGTGCTGTCCTTGCAGCAGAGATGAGTGGAGTCCTTCTGGACTGTAGTGGACACTAAATACACTAGCCTAGCTATGTTTTTCCTATTAATGTCAGGAGCAAAAACACTACACGTCCTCTCATTAAGAAAGCAAGGTCGTTATGAGTCTAAAATGGCGGATTCCGAATAGCTGGGAGGGTCTGTGAGGGAGTGTCTGATGTTGATTGGCTCTAATGTGTCAGATGGCTGTGACATACAGGGTCAAAGTTTCCTCAATGATGACACATAGGGGCGGATCGAACATCGCCATGTGTTCGCCCGCAGACGCGAACGCGAACAAGCTATGTTCGCTGGGAACCGTTCGCAGGCGAACAGTTCAGGACATCACTAGCTATAAATTCTGCTTGGCTACTCCACATGTGAATCGGAGGAAGGGTAGTAAAAAGTTAAAGGTTAAAACTGATGCGGCTGCGTGATTTCAAGAGGGAAGCTGTCAGTGAGAATGTGTCAGACAACACATCACTCCTTCACTAGAATAAATCAACCATCTATATAATTTACTGGCTGCTGGACTATGGAACAGATCATGGTCATTTTATAATCTGAATATCTATTAGAATATTTGTTTACTGCTGTATATGACTATAGTCCATTGGCTTTTTTTTTGAAGCAGCTGAGAGCTGTCTGTCTGTATGTATGTATGTGTGTCTGGTGGGTATGTGCATTGTGTATGTATGTGTATATATACAGTATGTTACTGGGTATATGTATATATGTATATATGTGTGTGTCTATATCTGTCTGGGTATATTGAAGCAGCTGAGAGCTGTCTGTCTGTATGTATGTATGTGTGTCTGGTGGGTATGTACATTGTGTATGTATGTGTATCTATACAGTATGTTACTGGGTATATATATGTGTGTGTAAGTGTCCTAAAAATGGTCTTTGGCTCCCTGGAAATGCCCTGGTTTGAGGAGAGAATTAAAAGGTCCAGCAAATGCCAGGTTCAATACTTGCCACCTCATTCCTGACAATTTATTTGTAACTCACATCACTGTCTAGTGGAATAAGTATAAATCTGTCAAAAGGTTAACTCACTTACAAATATGCAATGCCATTTTGTTTCTGGGGTTTTCATATTGATATTTATACTTGTCTTACATTTTTTTTTAACAATGGAAAGTAACCATTTCAAATACTTTTTCTGTTTTTTTGAGGATTTATTTTTTGTTTCTTTTTTAATTTTTTTAAACCTGCTATTTTTAGAAATGTACATGATATACAAATCAGTTTAAAATGTACGGAATGTCTGCAATTAAACATCATAGCCAACCCCCTAAAATAAAAACTAGTTATTTAAATTACATAGGGTTGTAAACATTTTACATTACCATCTTAGTTTAAAGTTTCAACTGCTAAAGCCAATTAAATTGACATGGGTAAGTGGGGTTACTTAGGTACACCGTACTGGGTTATTAATGTTGGATTAAAGATATCATGCATGCTCTGACTCTTATGAGGACCTAGGATTACTCCGCAGGGCTGTAAGTTTTGTCCAAATAATTTAAACAATAGTTCCAGTGCAGGGTGCAATGCCTTTTTAGATCTTCCCCTTTTAGATCCCAGGAGTTTTCATGTGCTATAGAAAAAAAATGCAGAAAGGCAGCACTCCAAAAAAGTAGAAAATAACCTTTATTTGAAAGCTAAAACATAGCTATTTTGGGGTTTTTTGTGCTGCCTTCCTGCATTTTTTTTCTTTAGTACATAAAAACTATCAGGTCAGATAAATAATCAATGTTATATTTGACTAAATTAAATTATGCACATGCTTTTAAAGAACATATTTTTCAATTATTATTTAATCCTGTTAAAGTCAGTGTTTGTATATAGCAATGATTCCCAACTAGGGTGAGCGCACATACTAACCTATCAGTACCAAATTTATGTATTAACAATTAGTGTTGTGGGGGAAATAAAAATTCAAGCTGATTTATGAGAGACAGAATAAATAACCTGTAAAGGAAGGTTAATTATAAATGTATATAATATTTAACCTCTTGGTTGCTCTGCAATACATTTTAGCCCTCAAGGGGTTAACATTTAACTTCCTGCATATTATATAGATGGTATTTTAAAGAAATGCTATGCTTATCATATTTCTAATAAAAATGCAGCACTACCACTGTTTAATGTGCATTTAGCCACCATTCAGAAAGCGCTACCCAGGGTGCTGAACCAAAAATGGTCCAGCTCCTAAGTTTACAATCCTGCTTTACAAATATAGATACCAAGAGAACGAAGAAAATTTGATAATAGGAGTTTATTAGAAAGTTGCTTAAAATTGCTACTCTATCTGAATCATGAAAGAATAAAAATTGGATTTCATATCTGTGACAGACCCTTCTGTCAGGACTGAAGGAGTTAACTGTGTTTAGCTTTAAGAAACTATTTTCTAAACACAAGTTGCTGGCTCCAGCTATAATTTAATTAGTGCTAAGCATTCTATTGTTTGATCACCTCCAGAGAGAAAACGCCTAAGTGATAAGAAGGGCCAAGAGTGTCTTGTGGTTGAAGTGTTTAAGTAATATAATTCTATTGTATCATGTCAAAGGGCTTGTTCCCTCCATGTAATGTACAACAGTCTTTCAACCCCCATCTGGGGGGGGGGGTCAGACCTGCATAAATACTAGGCATAGCCTTTTAATAAATGTCATTCTGTTTTAAACCTGATGTGGAGCCTGGTCTCATGTTTGTGGGGAAAACTGGTTGGGGTTGTGAATTGCTGATTCCCTGTTCAGGACATTGTTCCCTGGTGTTAACCCTTGGTACACTGTTGGTACCGTAACAATTGGCGGCAGCGGTGGGATGAACCTTATCGCCCAGAAGAGCAACTACACAAGCCAGTAACCTCAGGAAGAGGGGGATTATTACAATACTGACTAAGATGGAAAGAGTACCAGGGACAGAAGGAACCAATGGGCCCAGCATAGCAGACAGAACCCCCGCAGAAGCAAGCTTTGATCGGGCGGTAAAAATAAGACTGGCACATTATGGCCCCAACCCATCTGCGGAAATTATCGACCGGGTCATAGCAGCTGTGGAGGCCAACCTACTTCGCCAAAGCGGCGCTGCAGCAAACCCAGTGGAAAAGAGAAAAGTAAATTTTGCAGCTTTTAAAAACTTCCTGGAAACAGAAGGAGAGATTGATGGGTACCTTGCGGATTTTGAGAGGCAATGTGCACTACACAAGGTACCCGCAGAGGACTGGGTCATGATATTATCCGGAAAATTATCCGGCCGGGCCAGTGAGGCTTTTCGGGCCATTCCAGATGAGGAAGTCGGGGATTATAATACTGTAAAAGAGGCTCTGCTCTCCAGGTATGCGGTTACACCGGAGGCATACCGGAGGCGGTTCAGAGACACTGTTAAATTAGCTGGTGATTCCTACCTTGAGTGGGCATGTAAGGTGCACCGCACAGCAGCTCACTGGATAGCGGGGTGCCAAGCCGTATCTGTGGAAGAGGTGCTGCAGCTATTCCTGTTGGAACATTGCTTCGACAAGTTACCCGCAGGAGTTCGAGAGTGGGTTCGGGACCGTAAACCCTCCACCCTGCATGAAGCGGCTCGCTTGGCAGATGAGTATACGGATGCCCGCAAACTGGACACTGCTACCACTAAGCCCCCTGCTAGAGTGGAGTACAGACCCCCAGTCACCCCAGCAGCTGCCAGTTACCAACCCCCGGTGCACCGCTATACCACACGGCCTCTGGCCACGAACTACCCTCAGAGAGCCCGGTTCAATTCGCGGGGCTACTCACAACCGATTCGGTGCTTTGGATGTAAGCAACTAGGGCACAAAAGACCAGAGTGTCCCCTAAATGCAGCGAACCAAGCACAGTCCTGGAGAAGACCCGCCAGCGGAATCCCACATAATCCTCAGCCTGCGGCCCGCTACGTAGAGGCGCAAGAATGCTGGGGCATCCTACATGAGGCAGACCTTGTGCAAGCTGCCCACCGGAATAACCGGCAACTGGTTAAAGTGAATGGGAAGGAGGTCAGTGGTTTACGGGATACTGGTGCTACCATGACCTTGCTTCGAAAGAACTTGGTGTCTGAGAAACAGCACACTGGAGGAGAAGCTGACGCTGGCTCATAGTGAGGTGCAGCAACTCAAGGGAACCCTATGTCAGTATG
This sequence comes from Bombina bombina, assembly GCF_027579735.1. Taxonomy (NCBI): domain Eukaryota; kingdom Metazoa; phylum Chordata; class Amphibia; order Anura; family Bombinatoridae; genus Bombina; species Bombina bombina. Next base: position 31,828,595 of record NC_069504.1, read on the forward strand.
AAGGGATTGTGGATACCTATAAAGAGCAGGTACAGAAAACTCGTAAGGAAGCTGATGGGATTTTGAAGGACTGTTTAGCCCTAGTCTGGGCACTGAGGAAGTTGAACCCTTGTTTGTATGGACAGGAATTCTCTCTCATAACGGGAATACAGATGGATTGTCCTGACAAACTGACATGCCTACCACCTCCTAGTCCAGTCATCCCCAGGTTGACCTGCCAAAGGGTCAAGCCGGGTCTGCTGGAGTGTTCCACAAGGGGGGAGCTATGTGACAGACCCTTCTGTCAGGACTGAAAGAGTTAACTGTGTTTAGCTTTAAGAAACTATTTTCTAAACACAAGTTGCTGGCTCCAGCTATAATTTAATTAGTGCTAAGCATTCTATTGTTTGATCACCTCCAGAGAGAAAACGCCTAAGTGATAAGAAGGGCCAAGAGTGTCTTGTGGTTGAAGTGTTTAAGTAATATAATTCTATTGTATCATGTCAAAGGGCTTGTTCCCTCCATGTAATGTACAACAGTCTTTCAACCCCCATCTGGGGGGGGGGGGGGGTCAGACCTGCATAAATACTAGGCATAGCCTTTTAATAAATGTCATTCTGTTTTAAACCTGATGTGGAGCCTGGTGTTTGTGGGGAAAACTGGTTGGGGTTGTGAATTGCTGATTCCCTGTTCAGGACATTGTTCCCTGGTGTTAACCCTTGGTACACTGTTGGTACCGTAACAATATCCCTTTAACTAGCAATGGGATGGTATGTAATCGGGGGGGGGGGGGGCAAAATGTATACTTGCCTGTGTGGCCAAAAATCCTAGCACCGGCCCTGCAGGGAGGTGCCAATCAACCCGATCGTACTCGATCGGGTTGAATTGTGGCGATTCCTGTCCGCCTCATCAGAGCAGGCAGACATGGTTATGGAGCAGCGGTCTTTAGACCACTGCTCCATAACTTGTGTTTCTGGCGAGTCTGAAGACTCGCCAGAAACACGGCCCTTCAAGCTTCATACGGAGCTTGATAAATGGGCCTCTATTTATGGAGCTAATTGAAGCTAAGCATACGTATGCTAAATGTAGAGCTGATATAAATATTAAATATATCAATTGTAAGATATAATATAGGCACAAAGTGTCAAGGGCAATTAATCACTGTGGAACAAGTTATACACAAATGACTATTACATATCACATATATAGAATCTGAGCGGATAGCAGGGAGTGTAACCCCAAAGGTGGTACAGAAATACCAGTCCTCCCACTATGAGTAACATTATTTACATCAAATAAGTTAAATATATGTGGAACATCTTTCACACATATAATAAGTAAGGTAACGTTTAAAGGGACACTATACACTCATTTTTTCTTTGCATAAATGTTTAGTAGATAATCTATTTATATAGCCCATAAAGTTTTTTTTTTTATTAATGTATAGTTTTGCTTATTTTTAAATAACATTGCTCTGATTTTTAGACTCCTAACCAAGCCCCAAAGTTTTATGTGAATACGCTCGACTACCTACTCCAGCTTGCTCCTGTTTGTGTAAAGGGTCTTTTCATATGCAAAAGAAGAGGGAGGGGGGGGGGGGAGTGTCTTATTTGCCACTTGCAGTGGGCTTTCCAGCTACCTTTTCAACAGAGCCAAACTGACAGCTTCTAAGTAAGTTTTTAAACAGTTTTATACTGGATTTTTATATCAGTATCTGTGCATATTATTCTTTATAGTAGTGTCTATTACATGCAGTTATATGAAAATGAGTGTATACGGTCCCTTTAATCACAGAGTGATGTCGCCTTGATGTGCATTTTGCCTCAGCTCTCTCAAAAGGGGAACCTGGTAGTCATCGGACTTACCCTTAAATATACTTAAATGACCAATCAAAAGGTCGTGTTGGTAACACGCCTACCACAGAGCCTATCAGGACATAGAATCTCACTATTGGACAGGTCAAAAACATGTGACGATGTAACGTCATTGTGATATCCTATTGGTTATCATTGGACAGACCCCCTGCTAGTGATTGGATGAGAGGTGTATTGTAAACAGATGAAATGTGCCTGTACGTGGTATGAATGGTAAATCCCTTATGATACAAATGTGTGTAAATCGGGCTGTTAATAAGCATAAATGCGACACTTTTATAGGACACAGTACCCATTATAGATATATTGTAATTTGCTCACACATGCCGTCTGTTATATACTATGATTAAGATTTATATAGATATAATTTTGACCTGCCCCCCCCCAACACATGTATACTGGAGTTTATTTACACCTTATATCGGTATAATTAACGTTGTGCACTTTTCAATTAATCTTTGTCTATACCCTTTTATTGATTGAAGGGTAATTCCCCCCCTTCTTTTATTTTTTATATTAATAAAGGTTATATTTTATTATTTTTTCTTACATTGTCCTATATGTCGTTGTAACCCTCACCTTGGATTGGTAACTCAAGCGAGTGTTCTTTATGGTGTATCTTTTCTTTACGTTACATATTTACTTATATTCTTAGACTGAGCACCCTCCCCATTCTCTACTATGGGGATCTAAATTGATATATGTATTATTAATCCACACACTACCCCTACTCATCTTGCTAACTAACTGTTTATGACAGTATTCTTTTGTGAAATTCATATTAAAATATGACCCATCTTAGCCTATCAGATGACTTTCGCAAAAGACAGGACAAACGAGTATCAGACATTGACAAAACCTTTGCTTCCTTTGGAGACATTCCTAACTCAAATCAAGAAGAACTAGATGACTGGAAAAAAAGGTTTAGAAACCCTGGGTAATCTTATATGTAAACATACTAGATCCTTTTGGAACAAGAGCACATATGATAAATATTTGGTAAGACATATTGTTCTAAGAGGTTTAAGAGTAAGATTATTCCCATCCTTTGCATTTCATATAGATACATATAAAGATAGATGGGAACAAGCTCTTATTAATTGTTCTGAAGTATTAGTAGCTATCCTCTCAGACTATGAGAATGAGGTCATGGTAGAACTTGACCAACAAATAAATGAGTCGAATTCGAAATTACACAAATTTGAATCTTTAGATACATTTAAAATAGCTTATCAAAAACTCAGACAAGAGTTAGATAAAAGAGAATCGGAAATCATACAGACAAAGTGTACGAAAATTAAGAGAGTTTTAAAAGACTTTGAAAAGGGTAGGATCTTCATGTGGGACAACAGATTGCCCAGAAGGAGACAGCCTAATTTATTACCATCCTCAAAAACTAGTACTTTATCAGATTATGATTCTTCTGCAGTAGAAGATAGTGATAATGAAAACCAAACAACAAGTAAGACCCAATAACAGACTTCCACGTCTTTTTTAGAGATAAGCAATCAACCAAGTACAAACAGACAAACAAGAGAGAGCCAAGGAGGGGGGGGGGGGAGGAAGGGCCCTATGAGACAGAACAAGATGAGGTTACAGACCAGACAACCAACATCAGAGGTGGGAGGACTGGTCAAGAAGAACATGATGGTAACACAGACAGTAAATGATGTTCAGATTATTAACCTATCTAACAAAGTTCTTACTAATATTCATATTCAAGTTTTATCTAGAGGTCTCTCTTTCTCACCCACACCCCCTATTGATAAATTTACATTGATTAAAGATCTAAACTTGTTCTGTCATAAATTAACCCTAAAAAAGATGTATGCCAAACATGAAGACACTGGCCTTACTGACTCACAAACACTTGCAACTTTAATAGATTTGTTGAAGGAAAATGAGGTTGACACAACACCTGACAGTCCAAGCAACCTTGACAATAGGCTACGCAAAAAGTAAAAATTTATGCCACCACTTAACAAATATCCCATGATAGAGGCCTTTTTGAAAGTAGTTACTCAAGAACTTTTAAAAATTGATGATATCTGTATAAAAAATCTCATGAGAAAAGAAAGCACAGCATTACAAGAAATACAAGGGTGGGATGATGTCATCATAAAGCCCTCAGATAAAGGCGGGAATATCACAATTTAGAAATAGGAACTATATGTTAAGGAAGCTATGAGACAACTTAATGACAAACAATGTTACAAACTACTTTTCTCAAACCCATTAGAGGGATACCTCTCTCTATATCAAAACCTGATAGGTAACGCAAAACGAGATAACATTATTACTGAAAAAGAATGGGACTTTCTAAAAATTACATTACCCAAGATATCTACCTTTTTACCTGCTCCCTAAGATACACAAAAATAGAGATAAACCACCGGGCAGGCCAATAGTATCCAGTATAGACAGCCTATGCAAACCGACAAGTCAGTTTCTGGATATGTATTTGAGAGACATTGTAATTACCTTACCCTCCTATGTGAGGGATACTATGGATGTGTTATCGAAAATAGAAGGTGTTGTGGTAGAAAATGACACACTTCTTATCACCTGTGATGTAGAATCACCCTATACTTCCATTAAACATGACAAAGGTTGCTCAGCGGTACAATATTTTCTGAACATGGAAGCAAATGACAAACAGGATAGAAACAGATTCATTCTGAAGTTATTAAAATTTGTTCTTGAACACAACTTATTTGTATTCAATGACAGTTTCTATCTGCAAATACAAGGGACCGCTATGGGCTCCTCATGTTCTCCCACCTATGCCAATATCTATCTCGGCTGGTGGGAGAGGGAGACTGTCTTTGGGTACACATTTGCAGAATATACGGATAATATCTTACTATGGGTAAGATATATAGATGACTTATTGATACTATGGAAAGGTGAAAGGAATCTCTTTAAAGAATTGTACAACATGAAAGAAATTAGAACATTCCCAGCAGGGACAAGCAAAAAACTCATGGATTATGCTAACTGCAGAACAAAGAATGTAGTATACTGTCTGCAATGGGATTGCCCAAAAATTTACGTTGGTATAACAACAAGGGAACACTTGAATAGCATTAAAAACAGTGTAGAGGATGACAAAAAGGGCAAAACCCTCACACCAGTAGCGAGGCATTTTCTTAATCATCACAAATCAAAACCAAACATGAAAATGTCAGTTTTATAGGTTATAAAAACTGGCTTACGAAGAGGTAATATTGAAAACATCTTATTACAGCAAGACAGTAAATTGATATTTATGCTGAACTCAATGACCCCTAATGGCATGAATGAGAACAATGGTTTTGGTTCATTTTTATAACCATAAGGGATTAGATTAACATCATATCTACCTTTGCCTAACTTAACATCTATAATTTGACCAAACATATATATGATTGTCTGTTACTCTCAATCAGATACCTAGTATATAGTACATATGGTTACCTCAAGGGTGTTTCTTATCAGCTCCATTCATATTTTCAGCCAATCTGTAGATAGTGATCTCAAGTGTTTAACCCCTTAATGACCGAGGACGTACGCCATACGTCCTCAGAAAAAAGGCAGTTAACGCCTGAGGACGTGTGGCGTACGTCCTCGGTTTGGAAAGCAGCTGGAAGCGATCCTCATCGCTTCCAGCTGCTTTCCGGTTATTGCAGGATGCCTCAATATCGAGGCATCCTGCAATAACAATTTGTACCCCTCCGGTGCAGAGAGAGCCACTCTGTGGCCCTCTCTACACCGGACATCGATGGCCGCAATCGTTGGTGGGTGGGAGCTGCAGTGGGAGGCGGGTGGGCGGCCATCGATGGTTTCTGATACACAGAGGGGGGCGGGATCGGGGGCGGGAGAGTCAGGGGTGCGCACAGACACGCGCACGTGCACGGGGGATCGGCGGGCGGGCGCGTGCACGGGAGGGAGTGGGTGGGAACCGCTTACACTACAGAAATAATCATGTAGTAAGTGGGAAGAAGAGGGGGAATAAATGCCCCCAAAAAGTAATCTAAGGGATCTGGGAGAGGGTGGGGGTAGGGGTTGGTTGTGGGGAAGCTACACTACAGAAAAATGTAAAAAAAAAAAAAAAAAAAAGAGAAAAAAATATTGTTAAATGGGTACTGGCAGACAGCTGCCAGTACCCAAGATGGCCCCCAATAAGGCAGGGGGGGGGGTTAGAGAGCTGTTTTTGGGGGGATCAGGGAGGTTGGGGGCTAAGGGGGGATCCTACAAAGTAGTATATGTAAATATGCTAAAGATGTATTTATTTATTTTTAAAAAAAACTTTTATTTTAGTACTGGCAGACTTTCTGCCAGTATGCCAGTACTTAAGATGGCGGGAACAATTGTGGGGTGGGGGAGGGAAGGAAGCTGTTTGGGAGATATCAGGGGGTCTGATGTGTCAGGTGGGAGGCTGATCTCTACACTAAAGCTAAAATTAACCCCACAAGCTCCCTACAAACTACCTAATTAACCCCTTGACTGCTAGCCATAATACATGTGTGATGCGCAGCAGCACTTTGCGGCCTTCTAATTACCAAAAAGCAACGCCAAAGTCATATATGTCTGCTATTTCTGAACAAAGGGGATCCCAGAGAAGCATTTACAACTATTTGTGCCATAATTGCACATGCTGTTTGTAAATAATTTCAGTGAGAAACCTAAAATTGTGAAAAATGTAGCGTTTTTTTTAATTTGATTGCATTTGGCGGTGAAATGGTGGCATGAAATATACCAAAATGGGCCTAGATCAATACTTGGGGTTGTCTACTACACTACACTGAAGCTAAAATTAACCCTAGAAGCTCCCTACATGCTCCCTAATTAACCCCTTCACTGCTGGGCATAATACACGTGTGGTGCGCAGTCGCATTTAGCAGCCTTCTAATTAGTAAAAAGCAAAACCAAAGCCATATATGTCTGCTATTTATGAACAAAGGGGATCCCAGAGAAGCATTTACAACCATGTATGCTATAATTGCATAAGTTTTTTGTAAATAATTTCAGTGAGAAACCTAAAGTTTGTGAAAAAAATTGTGAAAAAGTGAACATTTTTTGATTTGATCCCATTTGGCGGTGAAATGGTGGCATGAAATATACCAAAATCGGCCTAGATCAATACTTTTGGATGTCTTCTAAAAAAAAATATATACATGTCAGGGGATATTCAGGGATTCCTGAAAGATATCAGTGTTCTAATGTAACTAGCGCTAATTTTGAAAAAAAGTGGTTTGGAAATAGCAAAGTGCTACTTGTATTTATGTCCCTATAACTTGCAAAAAAAGCAAAGAAAATGTAAACATTGGGTATTTCTAAACTCAGGACAAAATTTAGAAACTATTTAGCATGGTTTTTGTTTGGTGGTTGTAGATGTATAACAGATTTTGGGGGTCAAAGTTAGAAAAAGTGTGTTTTTTTCTATTTTTTCCTCATATTTTATAAATGTTTTTATAGTAAATTATAAGATATGAGGAAAATAATGGTATATTTTGAAAGTCCATTTAATGGCGGGAAAAACGGTATATAATATGTGTGGGTACATTAAATGAGCAAGGGGAAAATTACAGCTAAACACAAACACAGCAGAAATGTAAAAATAGCCTTGGTCCCAAACGGACAGAAAATGGAAAAGTTCTGTGGTCATTAAGGGGTTAATCACTGTGTTATGGGTGTATAACAACTGCAAAGTACACACACAGATATAGTCTGTATCATGAGCAGCTTTTTGCTAGTAATGCTACATTCATAACCAGAGGGACTATTTCTGTTTTTTTTTTTTTTATATATATATATTACTTTTTATTCATAAGGTCGATCCATACAATCATGAATGCTGATAACACAAAGCATCTGTAGAAACAAAATTCAGTACATACAAAGAAAAGCACATAACAGATCACATATAGGATTTACATCCTTATCTGGGAAATAATCAAATTGCTACATATAACATAATTCAAAACATTTTTTGTCATCGCTTTACAAGATAATCTTTACCAGTGTCTAAATCAGCTAGTTTGTAAATTTATCTGTGATCTCCCACAAAATCACAGATTTAATCTAGATCTAATCAATAATCGTAATAACAAGATATATAAAACATACAAAAGAATTTTACCATGGGAGAGACCAGATATTTTTATGCTGTGAATTTCACAGAGTAGAAGTTATAGTAGTATGGAGTGATCTCGACCTTAAATTTATACAAAGATTCGGAACAACCATTGAAGACAATTATAAATTTCTTTAAGAAAAAAATTAGACTTAGATCTTAAATCAAAATTCATAGGGGGATTCAGGAGAGGGAGGGCCGACAAGACAATAAAAAAAAAGGGTAGTAAGAGTAGATTTTTAGAAGAGGGTAGTAGGAGGGAGTATAACGAGCCTGAAGATCTATTTATTTAGACCCAAATTATATAAAGGCGTTAGTAACTGTCTCTGTACGTTATCATTTTTGTACAGTTTAATGAAGTCCAACCATTTTGTAACAAACCTATTTTGCTGCATTTCTGAATTATTTACATTATCAAACTGTTCTATTATAAATTGGGATTGGAGTAAAAATGTTAGGTTATTAATGGTAGGCTCCTTTTTTATCTTCCAGTTTTTAAGAATAATATATCTCCCCCCCTAAAATTGTTGTATTAATAAACTCCCTATTATATGACTTATCTCAAGTATCTACTAGGAAAAATATGTGTTGAAGTTCTATTACAAAATGTGTAGCTATCATCTTACCTAGCCAAAATTGTGTGCGTTTCCAAAATTGCTGTATTTTTGGGCAACTCCAAAACATATGGACCAGGTCGGCCTCATAAGAACAGCATCTAGGACAAAGATTTTGAGATAAAGGATACCATTTGTTTATTCTAGCCGGTGAGATGTATGTTCTATTTAAAACTTTACAACAAAGGTTTTTTTTGGTTAAGCACACCACAAAAAGACGGTTTAATCTTAACACACATATTGTGGGAGTGCTACCAAAGTGACCAAAACATTTACAAAACAACAAAAAGTATTGGTGCACATCCAACCTCTCGCAATAATATTGACATATTTATGCTGCAAAAAAATTTGCCTGTAAAAAATGCCTTTAAATGAAATGGGATCTTAGTCACACAATATGATCATATTCTGCTAAGCCAGTCACCACTTACAAGGTGTCCCGAGTAGACTGGTCCTAACACTAACCAGTTTCCACACTGCAGCAAGTCATGTCTACACAGTGTGATGCTTTCTAGCTTATTAAGTATATCACAATTACATTATCTGGAACACACCTGGGCTGGGTAGCGTGAATTAACCAAAGGGGAGGGATTTGGTCAGCTCCCTATTCAAAAGATACAACAAAGGGGTTTTTTGGTTAAGCACACCACAAAAAACCTGTTTAATCTTAACACACATATTGTGGGAGTGCTACCAAAGTGACCAAAACAGTTACAAAACAACAAAAAGTATTGGTGAACATTGCTATTTAAAATTTTAACATGTATTTCGCGTCAATTTGCAGATAGTGTGGCTTCCTCTAGAGCAATTATACTGTACTTCAATTTCTCTTCATCCATATTTAAAATATCTGGTCGCCATTTTGAGCATATTCTATAATATTAGATTCACCAAATTTAGATATGATCATTTTATACCAATAATTAAAAGAACATTTACCTATTTTAAATAGGTACAAACCCATTTTAATACCTGAATGTGTCCAATCAGTTTTACTATCTTTAGTTATTTCACAATACCAATGCCTTACTTGTAGGTATGCATAAAAATCTGTATTCTGGAGCTGGAAACAATCTTTAAGTTTTCAAACGTGTATACATTAAGGGACTCCGATTACTTTAGTTGGGTTAAGAAAATTAACCCAGAGGCAGCCCATCTCCTAAATATTTGATTATTCAAACCAAGAATAAACCATGGGTTTCCTACAATAGGCAATAGATCAGAGATAAAAGGATCACAATTTAGGATTAGTGATGTCGCGAACCTAAAAAATTTGGTTTGCAAATGGCGGACTCGAACTTCCGCAATTGTTCGCGAACCGGCGAACCGCGCAAACCGCCATTGACTTCAATAGGCAGGCGAACTTTAAAACCCACAAGGACTCTTTCTGGCCACAATAGTGATGGAAAAGTTGTTTCAAGGTGACTAACACCTGGACTGTGGCATGCCGGAGGGGGATCCATGGTAAAACTCCCATGGAAAATTACATAGTTGATGCAGAGTCTAGTTTTAAGCCATAAAGGGCATAAATCACCTAACATTCCTAAATTGTTTGGAATAACGTGCTTTAAAACATCAGGTATGATGTTGTATCGATCAGGTAGTGTAAGGGTTACGCCCGCTTCACAGTGACAGACCAAACTCCCTGTGTAACGCACCACAAACAACCGCAAACAGTCCATTTGCACAACCACAAGATAGATAGATTTGATAGATTGATACATAGATTACATAGATCAATAGATGCAATATACATATGATAGATACAAATTACATAGATCAATAGATGCAATATATATTTGATAGATACGAATTACATAGATCAATTGATGCAATATATATTTGATAGATACAATTGATAGTTAGATAGATTCGATAGATAAATCGATAGATTTGATAGATATATAATTTCCCTGACCGAGTATAACAATAAGACATGCGGTCTGGGACCCGTGGTGTGTTAAGTAGTACTATTCTTAGCAGTTTACTATCTGTTACTCTCCCTATCGGGGGAGGTCTATATGGCCTGCATTTTTGGAACAGGGAGATGGAAGAAGATGATTGGTCTTTCCTCCTACTTCAAATTTGGCCTAAACACAAGTGGCTGTCACAAAACAGTCCGGCCATGAGATAGATAGATTTGATAGATATATATACATAGATTGATAGTTAGATAGAATCGATAGAAGATAAATAGATAGATTTGATAGATATATAATTACCCTGACAAAGTATAATAATAAAACATGTGGTCTGGGACACATGGTAACTAGGTTGTGTTAAGTAGTACTATTCTAAGCAGTTTAATCCCTGTTACTCCCCCTATCGGGGGAGGTCTATATGGCCGGCATGATCTATAATTATCCTAACAAAGTACAACAATCGGACATGTGGTCTGGGACCCATGGTAACTAGGTTGTGTTAAGTACTACTATTCTTAGCAGTTTAATACCTGTTACTCCCCCTATCGGGGGAGGTCTATATGGCCTGCATGATCTATAATTAGCCTAACAAAGTACAACAATTGGACATGTGGTCTGGGACCCATGGTAACTAGGTTGTGTTAAGTAGTACTATTCTTAGCAGTTTAATCCCTGTTACTCCCCCTATCGGGGGAGGTCTATATGGCCGGCATGATTACCCTGACAAAATATAATAATAGGATATGTGGTCTGGGACCCATGGTAACTAGGTTGTGTTAAGTAGTACTATTCTTAGCACATTCATCCCTGTTACTCCCCCTATCGGGGGAGGTCTATATGGCCTGCATGATTACCCTGACAAAATATAATATTAAAACATGCGGTCTGACACCCATGGTAAGGTTGTGGTAAGTAGTACTGTTCTTAGCATTTTAATACCTGTTACTCACCCTATCGGGGGAGGTCTATAAGGCCTGCATGATTATCCTGACCAAATATAATAATAAAACATGCGGACTGAGACCCATGGTAAGGTTGTGTTAAGTAGTACTGTCCTTAGCATTTTAATACCTGTTACTCCCCCTATCGGGGGAGGTCTATATGGCCTGCATGATTATCCTGACCAAATATAACCACAAGACATGCGGTCTGGGACTGGGACCCATGGTAACTAGCTTGTGTTAAGTAGTAATATTCTTAGCATTTTAATCCCTGTGATTGGTCTGTCCTACTACTTCAAATTTGGCCTAAACACAAGTGGCTGTCTCAAAACAGTCCGGACACGAGATAGATAGATTTGATAGATAGATATACATAGATTGATAGTTAGATAGAATCGATAGAAGATAAATAGATAGATTTGATAGATATATAATTTCCCTGACAAAGTATAATAATAAAACATGCGATCTGGGACCCATGGTAACTAGGTTGTGTTAAGTAGTACTATTCTTAGCACTTTCATCCCTGTTACTCCCCCTATCGGGGGAGGTCTATATAGCCGGCATGATTAGCCTAACAAAGTACAACAATAAAACATGCGGTCTGGGACCCATGCTAACTAGGTTGTGTTAAGTAGTACTATTCTTAGCACTTTCATCCCTGTTACTTCTCCTATCGGGGGAGGTCTATATGGCCGGCATGATTAGCCTAACAAAGTACAACAATCGGACATGTGGTCTGGGACCCATGGTAACTAGGTTGTGTTAAGTAGTACTGTTCTTATTAGTTTAATACCTGTTACTCCCCCTATCGGGGGAGGTCTATATGGCCTGCATGATTGCCCTGACCAAATATAACAACAAGACATGCGGTCTGGGACTGGGACCCATGGTAACTAGGTTGTGTTAAGTAGTACTATTCTTAGCAGTTTAATCCCTGTGATTGGTCTGTCCTCCTACTTCAAATTTGGCCTAAACACAAGTGGCTGTCACAAACAGTCCGGCCACGAGATAGATAGATTTGATAGATAGATATACATAGATTGATAGTTAGATAGAATCGATAGAAGATAAATAGATAGATTTGATAGATATATAATTACCCTGACAAAGTATAATAATAAAACATGTGGCCTGGGACCCATGGTAACTAGGTTGTGTTAAGTAGTACTATTCTTAGCAGTTTAATCCCAGTTACTCCCCCTATTGGGGGAGGTCTATATGGCCTGCATGATATATAATTACCCTGACAAAGTATAACAATAAGACATGCGCTCTGGGACCCATGGTAAGGTTGTGTTAAGTAGTACTATTCTTAGCAGTTTAATCCCTTTTACTCCCCCTATCAGGGGAGGTCTATATGGCCGGCATGATATATAATTAGCCTAACAAAGTACAACAATCGGACATGTATTCTGTGATCCATGGTAACTAGGTTGTGCTAAGTACTACTATTCTTAGCAGTTTAATACCTGTTACTCCCCCTATCAGGGGAGGTCTATATGGCCTGCATGATCTATAATTAGCCTAACAAAGTACAACAATCGGACATTTGGTCTGGGTCCTACGGTAACAAGGTTGTGTTAAGTAGTACTATTCTTAGCAGTTTAATCCCTGTTACTCCCCCTATCTGGGGATGTCTATATGGCCTGCATGATCTATAATTATACTAACAAAGTACAACAATAGGACATACATGTGGTCTGGGACCGTATGATTCTTTCAGGTATACCAGTTGCAGTGGTTCTGACCCTGCATTCTTGCTGCAACTCTCCCTGCAAGAGAGATCTGTTACAGAATCTGTGGGCCGGTATGCAAAGAGCTGGCCTGCCTGAAAGGAGCATCGATTTGAGGAACCCGGAGATAATTTTTAGGAACCGGGAGATGGAAAAAGTACAGGTCGTTCTCCTTCATCCTTTTTATACGAGGGTGCCGGTCCGGACGCACAACAGCATGAAACACCACATATGCCATCCTTTTGCACAATAGAGTACAGGTATGGCATCGATTATAGGAACCCGGAGATAATTTTTAGGAACCGGGAGATGGAAAAAGATGCTTGGACACCCAGTACATATCGTTCTCCTTCAGCCTTTTAATACGAGGGTCCAGGACCCTCAACAGAAACAACAGCATGAAACACCACCATATATGCCATCCTTTTGCAAAATAGAGTACAGGTATGGCATCGATTATAGGAACCCGGAGATAATTTTTAGGAACTGGGAAATGGAAAAAGATGCTTGGACACCCAGTACAGGCTGTTCTCCTTCAGCCTTTTTTATACGAGGCTCCCGTACCCTCAACAGAAACAACAGCATGAAATACCACATATGCCATCCTTTTGCATAATCGAGTACAGGTATGGCATCGATTTTAGGAACCCGGAGATAATTTTTAGGAACCGGCAGGAAATATAAAAAGATGCTTGGACACCCAGTACAGGTCGTTATCCTTCAGCCTTTTTATACGAGGGTCCAGGACCCTCAACAGGCACAACAGCATGAAACACCACATATGTCATCCTTTAGCACAATAGAGTACAGGTATGGCATTGATTATTGGAAAACAGAGATAATTTTTAGGAACAGGGAGATGGAAAAAGATGCTTGGCCACTATCATAAACGCCCTGTGAAAGATAGTTAACTTAGGCCTAGATTTGGAGTTCGGCGGTAGCCGTCAAAACCAGCGTTAGAGGCTCCTAACGCTGGTTTTGGGCGCCCGCTGGTATTTGGAGTCAGTGATTAAAGGGTCTAACGCTCACTTTTCAGCCGCGACTTTTCCATACCGCAGATCCCCCTACGCCATTTGCGTAGCCTATCTTTTCAATGGGATCTTTCTAACGCTGGTATTTAGAGTCGTTTCTGCAGTGAGCGTTAGAGCTCTAACGACAAGATTCCAGCCGCCTGAAAATAGCAGGAGTTAAGAGCTTTCTGGCTAACGCCGGTTTATAAAGCTCTTAACTACTGTACCCTAAAGTACACTAACACCCATAAACTACCTATGTACCCCTAAACCGAGCTCCCCCCACACCACCGCCACTCGATTAAAATTTTTAACCCCTAATCTGCCGACCGCCACCTACGTTATACTTATGTACCCCTAATCTGCTGCCCCTAACCCCGCCGACCCCTGTATTATATTTATTCACCCCTAACCTGCCCCCCACAACGTCGCCGCCAGCTACTTACAATAATTAACCCCTAATCTTCCGACCGCAAATCGCCGCCACCTACGTTATCCCTATGTACCCCTAATCTGCTGCCCCTAACACCGCCGACCCCTATATTATATTTATTAACCTCTAATCTGCCCCCCTCAACGTCGCCGACACCTGCCTACACTTATTAACCCCTAATCTGCCGAGCGGACCTGAGCGCTACTATAATAAAGTTATTAACCCCTAATCCGCCTCACTAACCCGATCATAAATAGTATTAACCCCTAATCTGCCCTCCCTAACATCGCCGACACCTACCTTCAATTATTAACCCCTAAACTTCCGATCGGAGCTCACCGCTATTCTAATAAATGGATTAACCCCTAAAGCTAAGTCTAACCCTAACACTAACACCCCCCTAAGTTAAATATAATTTTTATCTAACGAAATTAATTAACTCTTATTAAATAAATTATTCCTATTTAAATCTAAATACTTACCTGTAAAATAAATCCTAATATAGCTACAATATAAATTATAATTATATTATAGCTATTTTAGTATTAATATTTATTTTACAGGCAACTTTGTAATTATTTTAACCAGGTACAATAGCTATTAAATAGTTATTAACTATTTAATAGTTACCTAGTTAAAATAATAACAAATTTACCTGTAAAATAAATCCTAACCTAAGTTATAATTAAACCTAACACTACCCTATCAATAAAATAATTAAATAAACTACCTACAATTACCTACAATTAACCTAACACTACACTATCAATACATTAATTAAACACAATTGCTACAAATAAATACAATTAAATAAACTAGCTAAAGTACAAAAAATAAAAAAGAACTAAGTTACAGAAAATAAAAAAATATTTACAAACATAAGAAAAATATTACAACAATTTTAAACTAATTACACCTACTCTAAGCCCCCTAATAAAATAACAAAGCCCCCCAAAATAAAAAATTCCCTACCCTATTCTAAATTAAAAAAGTTACAAGCTCTTTTACCTTACCAGCCCTGAACAGGGCCCTTTGCGGGGCATGCCCCAAGAATTTCAGCTCTTTTGCCTGTAAAAGAATAAATACAATACCCCCCCCCCAACATTACAACCCACCAACCGCATACCCCTAATCTAACCCAAACCCCCCTTAAATAAACCTAACACTAAGCCCCTGAAGATCTTCCTACCTTGTCTTCACCATCCAGGTATCACCGATCCGTCCTGGCTCCAAGATCTTCATCCAACCCAAGCGGGGGTTGGCGATCCATAATCCGGTCCAGAAGAGGCTCCAAAGTCTTCCTCCTATCCGGCAAGAAGAGGACATCCGGACCGGCAAACATCTTCTCCAAGCGGCATCTTCGATCTTCTTCCATCCGGTGCGGAGCGGGTCCATCTTGAAGCAGGCGACGCGGATCCATCCTCTTCTTCCGATGTCTCCCGACTAATGACGGTTCCTTTAAGGGACGTCATCCAAGATGGCGTCCCTCGAATTCCGATTGGCTGATAGGATTCTATCAGCCAATCGGAATTAAGGTAGGAATTTTCTGATTGGCTGATGGAATCAGCCAATCAGAATCAAGTTCAATCCGATTGGCTGATCCAATCAGCCAATCAGATTGAGCTCGCATTCTATTGGCTGTTCCGATCAGCCAATAGAATGCGAGCTCAATCTGATTGGCTGATGGGATCGGCCAATCGGATTGAACTTGATTCTGATTGGCTGATAATAACTGCAGATTGGCGGAGACTGAACATATAAGTACTTTATACTTCGCAGAAGATTATACAATTTTATTCTATGGCATCTGAAATGCATCTGTATATTACCTCATATACAGATGGATATTCCTGCCAATTTCTCATATGAGGGTAAATGTTAGACATATATATATATATGGCAAGGAAAAAAATAAGTAAGGACAAAAATATAGCAACTTGCAATAATAACTTTCAAAAGATAATACTGAATCAAAGATGGAGATGAGGTAGCTGAACTAAGTAAGGATAATATCATATGTTCAAGGAGACTCCGGTAAACATAATAAGATGGCATAAATATGGAGTAACGATATTCACAAATTTGCAAACAATGATATTCAATGTCAGAGATAAGGCTTATGAACATTAAGAGTCAAATGGAAATCAAACCTGCACGAAAATAAGTTTGAGTAGGGAGAGCGCGGCAGTAGCAGCTGCAGCCGTGAGGACAAGTCGGCGTGTGACGTCACCGCAATGAAGCCGGAAGTTGCAAGTTGTTAGAGCAAAGGATGAGGAGTCAGTCAGAATAGCAAACGATTGAGACCGGTAATTCACCCAGAGGAGGGGCTTGATACAGAGCTTGATTGGAGACAGAATAACAAGCAATGATGAGAGTTGCAAGGTGAGCTTTATAGCAAAAGCGATGATCCAATTACAGGTGTGAAAGAGTTTGCTTGAAAAAGGGTAAGAGTCCACAACTGTAACATGACAGGACACCCCCTCTAAAGATCACCTCCGGAGATCAGGCGTGGGTCGGTCAGGATGTCTTCTATGGAATAAAGCAACCAAACGAGGTGCAGAAACTTGTGTAGCAGGCTCCCAAGAGTCATCCTCATCAGGATAGTCTTTCCAATGTATCAGATATTGGAGTTCTCCTCCAACTTTTCTTGAATCAAGTATCTTTTGAACCTCATATTCACTTGAAGGAACTAAGAGTTGAGGAATACTGGGTATAATAGGATTGTGGTCTCTGAGCTTTTTATATGGTTTTAACAGAGATACATGGAAGGTTGGATGTATTCTCATATTAGTTGGTAATTTTAGAGTAACTGCATTTTGGTTTATAACTCTGGTAATTGGGAATGGTCCTATGAAAACTGATGAAAGTTTTTTAGAAGGATAGTGGAGTTTGAGATTACGGGTCGAAAGCCAAACAAAATCACCTACAGCGTAATTTGGAGAGATAGATCTACGTGTATCATAGTAGAACTTTTGTTTCTTCTTAGCTAACGAAATGTTATCCTTAATTGAAGTGAAAGTTTCGGCAATGGTGTTAATCATTTGATTAACCATTGGGCATTTACTTTGAATACTGTTATCCCAGTGATAATTTGGGTGGAAGCCATAATTTACATAAAATGGTGTATTCTTTATTGAATTGTGGTAAGTATTATTGAAGGCAAATTCAGCATGTATCAGAAGATCAGACCAATTATCCTGTTGAGCAGTTGTAAAACATCTTAGGTACTGTTCTACCCACTGATTGGTTTTTTCTGTCTGTCCATTACTTTGAGGATGGTAAGCACTAGACAACCTTCTTGTGATTCCAAGTTTTGTACAAAGTTCTTGCCAGAATTTACTGGTAAATTGTGTACCACGATCCGAGGTAATTGAGTTAGGTAATCCGTGCAATTTGAAGATGTTGTTGTAAACTATAGTGGCTGTTTCATAAGCGGTTGGTAGCTTATGGTATGGTACAAAATGAACCATTTTACTAAACAAATCAACTATAACAGCTATGGTGTTAAATTTGTTAGCTGGAGGTAAGTCCACTATAAAATCTATGGCGATATCCTGCCATGGCCGATCTGGAGTTGGCAAAGGTAAAAGCTGTCCAAATGGTGCTTTCTTCCCTTTTTTGGAGATTACACAAATCTTACATGACTGAACATATTCAGCCACATCTTGTGCTACTGATGGCCACCAGAAGAATCTTTTAACAAGTTCTTGTGTTTTAGTGATACCTGGATGTCCAGAAAGAGCTGAATCATGTAAAGTCTGAAGCACCATTTTACGGAGAGATTCCGGTACATATATTTGATGATCATGGTAATACAACCCATCATCTTGAAGTTGAAGTTCTGTTTTTGGTATATTGGTATCAGTTGACTGTTTATCAGAAAATAGTTGTTTTTGATCAAGAGTAAGACCTAGGAAATGGTCTAAAGAGATAATTGTTCCCTCTTTGTTAGAATCATGAGAAATGTCGAATTGTCGGGAGAGAGCATCTGCCTTACGATTTTTAGAAGCTGGTCTGTATGTTATGAGGAAGTTAAACCTGTTAAAGAAGAGATTCCATCGTACCTGTCTGGATGTTAAAGTCCTGTTAGTTTTAAGGTACTGGAGGTTCCTATGATCTGTGTAAATCAGTATAGGGTTTAAAGTGGCTTCAAGAAGATGTCTCCAGTGTTCCATAGAACTTTTAATAGCGAGAAGTTCCTTTTCTCCTATTGGATAGTTTTCTTCAGCCGATGTTAAGGTTCGTGAGTAATAAGCTACTGGATGTAATGGCTTTTCCAAACTCTCTCTTTGTGAGAGAATAGCTCCAATTGCTACATTGGAGGCATCTACCTCAAGAATGTATTGAAGTTTTGGGTTTGGAAAGTGCAAAATAGGTGCACTGGTGAAAGATTTCTTTAAATTATCGAAGACTGTTTGTGCTTCAATTCCCCACTGAAAGGGTGTGTTCTTCTTTGTAAGATTAGTTAAAGGTTTTGTTATATGTGCGAAGTTCCGTATAAATTTCCGATAAAAATTAGCAAAGCCCATGAATCTTTGGACTTGTTTCTTGTTAGTGGGTCTCGGCCAACGTAAGATCGCTGAGATCTTATCCTCTTCCATGTTTATTCCTTCAGAACTAATAGTATAACCTAAGAAGGTTATCTTGTTAGTGTGAAATTCACATTTTTCAAGTTTTACGTAGAGGTGGTTTTCACGTAACCTAGTGAGTACCACTTTCACATGTTGAATATGTTCATCGAAAGACTTTGAGTAGATGAGAATGTCATCCAAATAAATCACTATAAATATATCGAGTAGATCTTTAAAAATATCATTAATCAGAAACTGGAAAGTCGCTGGGGCGTTACATAGCCCGAAGGGCATGACCGTATATTCGTATAGCCCATATCGGGTACGGAAGGCAGTCAGCCATTCATGCCCTGATTTGATTCGAACTAAATTGTAAGCACCCCTCAAGTCCAGTTTTGTGAAGAATTTTGCACCTTGTAACCTTTCAATCAGGTCAGGAATTAGAGGTAAAGGGTATCGGTTTTTAACAGTGCGCTTGTTAAGTTCGCGATAATCAACAATAGGTCTTAAGCTATGATCTTTATTCCGAACGAAGAAAATTCCTGCTCCTGCAGGTGAAGTAGAAGGTTTAATAAACCCTTTTTTTAAGTTGTCCTCCAAATATGTTTTCAGGAATTCTAATTCTGAATCTGATAAAGGGAATATATGCCCGTATGGAATGTCCACTCCAGGTAGTAAATCAATTGGACAATTGTATTTTCTATGAGGAGGCAAATTTTCTGCCTCCTTTTTGTCAAAAACATCAGAGAATGTCTGATATTGTGGGGGTATTAAGGATGTGTCAGTTAAGAGAACATGAGAGTGAAAACAAGTCTTTTTACAATAATCTGAAGTGAACTCAGTTGTAGAGTTTGACCAAATAATATTAGGGTCATGTAAGGATAACCAGGTAATACCAAGTATTACAGGATAAAGAGGTGAAGGTATAACATCAAATGTTATATATTCTGTGTGGTTCTGTTTGGAAATAACTCTTAGCGGAATAGTTTGGTATTGTATAGGACCTGAGGAAATAGATTTTCCATCAATAAAACGTAACACAGTGGGGTTTGCTTTTTTAATTAATGGAATTTTATTTTGGTTAACAAAATCAGCATCAATATAATTCAAACTAGCCCCAGAATCAAGGATAGCCTGGGTTTGTAGTTGATGTTGGTCCCACTGTAAGAGAATAGATAGTAGACAGTGAGTTGATAGTTTACTATATGTTGATAAACAGTTAGCAGTAGTTATTTGCTTACCCTTCCTTGTGTGCAATTGGGAGCAGTCTTTAACTGTGTGATCTGGCGCTCCACAGTACATACACAGGTTGTTGCTGCGTCTTCTTTGTTTCTCTTGTTGGTTCAAGGGTCCTCTAATAAATCCTAGGTCCATTGGCTCAGGTGGGTCTTTATTAGTAACTTTAATGCTATGTTCTGAGTAGTTTGGAGTGTATGTTTTTCTTATTGAGTGATCTGACTGATACCTCTCTACTCTCCTTTCTCTAATTCTTCTGTCAAGAACTATACAGAGGTTAATTAAATCTTCAAGAGATTCAGGTAGCTGAACTCTCGCCAGTTCATCTTTTAATGCATCAGACAACCCTAACCGGAATTGATTTCTGAGTGACAGGTCATTCCAGAGTGTATCCTTTGACCATTTTTTAAAGTCTGTAATATATTCTTCCACCTGTCGTTTATTTTGTCTCAATGACCTCATAGTGTTTTCTGCTGTGAGTTGTTTATTTGGGTCGTCATATAATTGACTCATAGCTTTAAAGAAATTTTCTAAAGAGTACAGGATAGGGTCATCAGTCTCAAAAAATGTGTTAGCCCAGCTACGGGGCTCTCCTCTCAGATAAGAAATTGTAGTTAACACCTTAGAGTGATCATTAGGATATGATCTTGGTTTTAGTGCATAGTACAAAAGGCAAGCATTTTTAAATTCTCTGTATTGCCTTCTATCTCCAGAGAATTTCTCTGGTGGACTGGGTTGTGGATCTGATGCTAAGTTTGAGGAGCTCATTGATTGTAATTTTTCATTTATATACAATTTAAAATTTGTATTTTCCTGGTGTAAACTATTATAACCTTGTGTGAGTGTCTCTACTCTATCTGTGAGAACCTGAACATGTTTAACAAGGTCTGCTGGATCCATGTTGTGGCTTGTTATTTCTATCATAAACGCCCTGTGAAAGATAGTTAACTTAATGATTATGAGGATCACAGTTGCAGATCTCATTCCTAGCAAAACAATATGTATGTTTGTAATAACTCCTGCAGATTGGCGGAGACTGAACATATAAGTACTTTATACTTCGCAGAAGATTATACAATTTTATTCTATGGCATCTGAAATGCATCTGTATATTACCTCATATACAGATGGATATTCCTGCCAATTTCTCATATGAGGGTAAATGTTAGACATATATATATATGGCAAGGAAAAAAATAAGTAAGGACAAAAATATAGCAACTTGCAATAATAACTTTCAAAAGATAATACTGAATCAAAGATGGAGATGAGGTAGCTGAACTAAGTAAGGATAATATCATATGTTCAAGGAGACTCCGGTAAACATAATAAGATGGCATAAATATGGAGTAACGATATTCACAAATTTGCAAACAATGATATTCAATGTCAGAGATAAGGCTTATGAACATTAAGAGTCAAATGGAAATCAAACCTGCACGAAAATAAGTTTGAGTAGGGAGAGCGCGGCAGTAGCAGCTGCAGCCGTGAGGACAAGTCGGCGTGTGACGTCACCGCAATGAAGCCGGAAGTTGCAAGTTGTTAGAGCAAAGGATGAGGAGTCAGTCAGAATAGCAAACGATTGAGACCGGTAATTCACCCAGAGGAGGGGCTTGATACAGAGCTTGATTGGAGACAGAATAACAAGCAATGATGAGAGTTGCAAGGTGAGCTTTATAGCAAAAGCGATGATCCAATTACAGGTGTGAAAGAGTTTGCTTGAAAAAGGGTAAGAGTCCACAACTGTAACATGACAGCCACCCAGTACAGGTTGTTCTCCTATAGCCTTTTTATACGAGGGTGCCGGACCCTCAACAGGCACAACAGCATGAAATACCACATATGCCATCCTTTTGCACAATAGAGTACAGGTATGGCATCGATTATAGGAACCCAGACATAATTTTTAGGAACCGGGAGATGGAAAAAGATGCTTGGACACCCAGTACAGGTCGTTCTCCTTCATCCTTTTTATACGAGGGTTCCGGACCCTCAACAGGCACGACAGCATGAAAGACCCCATTTGCCATCACTTCCTTTTGCACAATCGAGTATAGGTATGGCATTGTTTTTAGGAAACCGGAGATAATTTTTAGGAACCGGGAAATGGAAAAAGATGCTTGTTCGGTCCTCCTACTTCAAATTTGGGGCACTGCGCATGCAATCTACTGTGCCACCAGATATGAGTGGTGTGTTAATGAGTACTATTCTTAACAGTTTAATCACTGTTATGTGCCTTTTTTTTGTTTTGTTTTTGTAGCCACAGTGCATCACCAGAGGCAAGAAAAATTAGGCATGTCCAAATGCCTGAAAAATAAGGTATTGTTGCAGCCGCCGCTGTAGCAGCGGCCAGAAAAATTGATGTTTGTAAAACAGTTAGAAAGTGCACTAAAACCTTGAGGCTTGAACACTAGTTGTTGGCGGATAAGTCATGCAAGTCATCCGGCATTCGAAGATAAAATACAGCAGCGTGTGTACCATTTGTAGCCCAAGGCAGCTCATCTCGCCATCAGGCCTTTTTTACTCAAATGTATCGCCCAATGTCAGTCCCTTCGGGATCCATCCCTCATTCATTTTAATAAAGGTGAGATAATCAAGACTTTTTTGACCTAGGCGACTTCTCTTCTCAGTGACAAAACCTC
Source organism: Bombina bombina (assembly GCF_027579735.1). Classification (NCBI taxonomy): domain Eukaryota; kingdom Metazoa; phylum Chordata; class Amphibia; order Anura; family Bombinatoridae; genus Bombina; species Bombina bombina. Next base: position 31,851,668 of record NC_069504.1, read on the forward strand.
CTGCTGCACTGAAGGTCCTTTCTGAAAGGACACTTGAAGCGGGGCAGGCCAGAAGTTTGATTGCAAATTAGGATAGCTCAGGCCACAGGTCAAGCCTGCACACCCAGTAGTCAAGGGGTCCATCGCTCCTAAGAGTGTCGAGATCCGCAGTTAATGCTAGGTAGTCTGCTACCTGTCAGTTGAGTCTTTCTCTGAGGCTGGATCCCGAAGGGCTGTGGCGATGCATAGGAGTTAAAAAGGTCCGCATGTCCTCCATCAACAACACGTCTGGAAAGCGTTCTGTCCTTGCCAAAGTGGGCATGGGAGGAGTATTAATTTCATCTCTTCCCCTGTTAGATTCCCGTTGTGCTGCTGTGACATCACCCTTATACGCTGTGTAAAGCATAGTTTTTAATTTATTTTTGAACTGCTCCATCCTTTCCGACTTGCGGGAATTTGGTAACATTTCAGTTACTTTATGCTTATACCGGGGGTCTAGTAGCATGGACACCCAGTACAGGTCGTTCTCCTTAAGCTTTTTTATACGAGGGTCCCTCAACAGGCACGACAGCATGAAAGACCCCATTTGCACAGGGATGGATGCCGAGCTAATCATGTCCCGTTCCTCGTCTTCACTGATGTCACTGAAGGTATCTTCTTCCCCCCAGCCACGTACAACACCACGGGTACCAGATAGGTGACAACAACGAGCACCCTGGGATGCCTGTTGTGCTTGGTCTTCCTCCTCCTCCTCAATGCCACATTCCTCCTCTGACTCTTCTTCCTCACAATCCTCTTCCTGCGTTGCCGCAGGTCCAGCAAGCGATGCTGATAAGGCTGTTTCTGGTGGTGATGGAGACCACAACTCTTCCTCTTCCTATTCACGCTCATCTACGACCTGATCCAGCACTCTTCGTAGGGCATGCTCCAGGAAGAAAACAAATGGTATGATGTTGCTGATGGTGCCTTCGGTGCGACTGACAAGGTTTGTCACCTCCTCAAAAGGACGCATGAGCCTACAGGCATTGCACATGAGCATCTATTAACGTGGGAAAAAAATCCCCAGCTCCCCAGAGGCTGTCCTAGCACCCCGGTCATACAAATACTCATTAACAGCTTATCGGACAAGCGCGCCATGGCCGTGTAGGAACGCCTGAAATGGCCACACATCTTCCTGGCCTGCTTCAAGACGTCCTGTAAGCCTGGGTACTTAAGCACAAAGCATTGTACAATCAGATTACACACATGTGCCATGCACGGCACATGTGTCAACTTGCCCAATTTCAATGCCGCCACCAAATTTCTTCCATTGACAGAAACAACCAATCTCCAGTTGGTGTGGAGTCAGTAACTGATCCACCTGTGCGTTCAGGGCGGACAGGGGTGCCGGTGCGGTGTGACTCTCTGCTTTGAGGCAAGTCAACCCCAAGATGGCGTGACACTGCCGTATCCGGGGATGTTGAATAGTACCTGGGGAGCTGGGGGGGGGGGGGGTGCCGTTGATGTGGAGCAAGACGCTGCAGCAGAAGAGCAATCAGCTGAGGAAGAGGTTATGGAAGAGGATGGAGTAGGAGGAGTAGAGGAGGTAGCAGCAGGCCTGCCTGCAAGTCGTGGTGGTGTCACCAACTCTTCTGCAGAGCCACGCATTCCATGCTTGTCAGCCGCCAGCAGGTTTACCCAATGAGCAGTGTATGTGATATACCTGCCCTGACCATGCTTTGCAGACTAGCTATCAGTGGTCATATGGCCCCTTGCCCCAATGCTGTGTGCAAGACATGACATTACTTCCTTTCGCACAATCGAGTACCGGTTGGGGATTGCCTTTTGAGAAAACAAAATTCTGCCGGGTACCTTCCACTGCGGTGTCCCAATAGATACAAATTTTTTGAACGCCTCAGACTCCACCAGCTTGTATGGTAAAAGCTGGCGGGCTAAGAGTTCTGACAAGCCTGCTGTCAGACGCCAGGCAAGGGGGTGGCTTTGGGACTTTGGCTTCTTACACTCAAACATGTCCTTGACAGACACCTGACTGTGGGCAGATGACCAGGAAGTGCTACGTAAGAGAGACTGAGTGGCGGATGGTTGAGAGGGGGCAAGGAGGACAGCAGTGGTTGACGTGGATGAAGATGCTGGAGCAGGAGGAGGATGGCGGCTTTGAGTTTGGGTGCTGCTTCTACTCATGTGTTCATCCCATCTGCGTTTGTGATATGAGACCATGTGCCATCGCAAAGCAGTTGTACCTAGGTGGGTGTTCGACTTCCCACTACTCAGTTTCTTTTGGCACAGGTTGCAAATGGCATCGCTGTTGTCAGAGGCAGACACACAAAAAAAATGCCACACTGCTGAGCTCTGCGATGACGGCATTCTGGTGGTGGCAACAGCATGCGTTGATTGGCGTGCTGTCTGGCTGACCCCGGGTGCCGATGCATGTTGTCTGACTGTGACTGTGCCACTATCTCCTTGCGACGACCTCCCCCTGCTTCCAACTCGTCTCCTCCTCCTCCTCTCTGTCTCCCCATCTGAACTTTCCCCCTCTTCTTCTTTTCTTCTAGCGGGCACCCACGTGACATCCACGGACACATCATCATCAACCGCTTCACTTGTATCTGACAAATCAACAAAGGAAGCAGCAGCGGGTACAACATCATCATCATCATACCGTACGTCCATGTCTGTAATGCTGCCTGACTGAGACATATCACTGTTATCTACATCCTCTGTCAATGATGGTTGTGCATCACTCATTTCTTCCAACTAATGTGTCAATAACTCCTCTGACAGATCAAGTGAAGCTAGTGTTGATGGTGGCGGCAGGCGGGCGAGTGGCACTGGTCACTTGAGAGGTGCCCAAAGCTATGCTGGAGGTGGATGGTGCGTCAAGGTTACGAGTGGAAGCTGTAGAAGATTGGGTGTCCTGTGTTATAAAGTCAACTATTTCATCAGAACTTTTCGGGTTCATGTTACGTGCCCTAACACTGGGCATTATTCTATGGCTAAAGGGAATCACAGCACCACGACCACGACGGCACCTGCGGGGTGGCCTGCCTCTGCCTGTCATTTTTTTTTTAAATATAGACTTACACTACTATTAAACAAAATATGAGTGGTGGCACTGGGCAAGTGGGCACAGTATACGCTGTGAGCCTGAAACAAAAAAGCAGACTGATGTTTCACAATCCAAAAAGTTAATTTTTTTTAAATGTACACTTACACTACTATTAAACAAGAAGATATGAGTGGTGGCACTGAGGATGGAAGTAGGCACAGTATATGCTGGGAGCCTGACACACAGGCTGGCACTAGTGGCAGGCTGGCCTGGCAACTAAAATTAAATAACAATAGCAGACTGATGTAAAAAAATAAATAAAAAAAATTTACACTAATGTTACTAAAGATATGAGTGGTGGCACAGAGGTTGGAAGTAGGCACAGTATATGCTGGGAGCCGGACACACAGGCTGGCACTAGGCTGGCCTGGCAAATAAAATTAAATAACACTAGCAGACTGATGTAAAAAATGTACACTAATGTTACAACAGATATGAGTGGTGGCACTGAGGATGGAAGTAGGCACAGTATATGCTGGGAGCCTGACACACAGGCTGGCACTAGTGGCAGGCTGGCCTGGCAACTAAAATTAAATAACACTAGCAGACTGATGTAAAACATTTTTTTTACAAAATTTACACTAATGTTACAACAGATATGAGTGGTGGCACAGAGCAATTAATCACAGTATATGCTGTGTGCCTGAGAGACCCAGGCCTGATGAAAAATGAAATTAGATTACACTAACAAACTAATGTAAATTTGTTTTTGTTTTTAAATTTACAATAATGTTACACCACCAGATATGAGTGGTGGCACAGAGGAATTAATCACAGTATATGCTTGCTGTGGTCCTGGCACACAGTCCTGATAGAAAATGAAATTAGATTAAACTTGCATTTAGCAAACTATTGTAAAAGTTGTTTTTTTTTAAATTTAAAATAATGTTACACCAGATATGAGTGGTGGCACAGAGCAATTAATAACAGTATATGATGTGTGCCTGAGAGACACAAGCCTGATGGAAAATGACATTAGGTTACACTAACAAACTAATGTAATTTTTTTTTTTTTAAATTTACAATAATGTTCCACCACCAGATATGACTGGTGGCACAGAGGAATTAATCACAGTATATGCTTGCTGTGGGCCTGGCACACAGGCCTGATGGAAAATGAAATTAGATTAAACTTGCAATTAGCAAACTAATGTAAAAGTTTGTTTTTTTTAAAATTTAAAATAATGTTACACCAGATATGAGTGGTGGCAGTGAGCAAGTTGGCACAAATATATGCTGTGAGGCTCACACACAGGCTGGTGGCAGGCAGGCAAATGCAAAAAAAAAATGACTGGAGTTCTAGCCCTATGCAAAAACAAAAAAACAACTGAAAAACAAACAAAAAAAACGACTGATGTAGCCCTAAAAAGGGCTTTTTGGGGTGCTGTCCTTACAGCAGAGATCAGATGAGTCCTTCAGGACTGTAGTGGAGACTGAATACACTAGCCTAGCTATCAATTTCCCTATAAAATCAGGAGCTGCAACACTAAACCTCCTCTCTCTTCAAAAGCTGCATCACAATGATTCTAAAATGGCTGCTGCCCGGGACCTGGGAGGGTCTGGAAGGGAGTGTCTGCTGCTGATTGGCTGTAATGTGTCTGCAGACTGTGAGATTCAGGGTCAAAGTTTACTCAATGATGATGAATAGGGGGCGGATCAAACATCGCATATGTTCGCCCATAGTGGCGAACGCGAACAAGCTATGTTCGCCGGGAACTATTCCCCGGCGAATAGTTCGGGACATCACTATTTAGGATATGTCGCATTTCCTGCCAGGCTAGAATAATATGAAATATAGTATATTTTTTCATAATTTTCTTTGGAATATATCTTTTAGGACAGTGCACTAAAGTACTTAAAGAGAAAGGATAAATTAGAATTTGTTCTGCTTCAAGGAAAGCCACATAACTCCTACCAGTGAGCCAATCCATGGCTACTTTTGCTAGACAGATGCGATTATAAATAGAAAAATTAGGTAATGCTAGCCCGCCAAAATGTCTTAATTGTGATAGTTTATGTAGGGCTATTCGCTTTCTTCCTGCCCCCCAAATAAAGAGTCTAACACATCAGAGGGACTATTTCTTTATCTAACTTTGAAATAATCATATATATTATAATTTTCACACACATGCTAAAGATATGTTTTGCAATCACATCTTACCACTTTCCGATACTATACACGCTGTGTGTATTATACTAAGGGGGGGCCTAAATCCCATTAGGATGCTGTGTACCGTCCTTGTTTATGCTCTGACATAAGCTAATGAGCCAGTAGCCGCAGTAGGACATGGATATTAGCTGGTCTATTTGTCTGTGGAATATTGCTTGTAACATACCATATTGTATCTAACGTTTCATATACCTTATATTGAGATAAGCTCTTTACTATGACTTGGTTTCTAGCTTAATACTGTTCCTTGAAGTGTATAAGTTACTTAGTTTACTACTTTGGGGGGTAGTTATCAAGCCATCAATCTCAAATACGCTGGAATTCCGCAGCGTATTTGTGGCGAGGCTGATTCGCCTTAGTTATCAAAGGCTAGAGACCGGCAAAAGTAGAATTTTGTGACGTAAACTTCGATCCGCCGGACTCAGTCCGACACAGATCGATTCTTACGTCACTCCAGATGTTCCGCACACAAGTGCGGCACAATCTGACTACTTTTGCTAGTTATCAAAAAACTAGCAGGTACGCTCGGCACTTTTACGGCCCAGCGTACCTGGTTTTCAAACCGCCACCCCTGGAGGAGGCGAATCCCATAGGAATCAATGGGAGTCTGATCATAGCGAAAGTACAAGTTCGCTGCTGGCAGACATCCCATTGATTCCTATGGGAGCTGTCTGCACCTAACACCCTAACATGTACCCCGAGTCTAAACACCACTAATCTGTCCCCCCCCTACACCGCCGCAACTAAATAAAGTGTTTAACCCCTAAACCGCCGCTCCCGGAGCCCACCACAAGCTACTCTATACATATTAACCCCTAAACCGCCGCTCCCGGAGCCCACCGCAACTATAATAAATGTCTTAACCCCTAAACCGCCGCTCCCGGAGCCCACCGCCACCTACATTATACCTAGTATCCCCTATCCTGCCCCCCCTATACCGCCGCCCTCTATAATAAAGTTATTAACCCCTATCCTGCTGATCCCGCACCTCGCCGCAAATAAATAAATAGTTTAACCCCTAAACCGCCGCTCCCTGAACCCGCCGCAACCTATATTAAATGTATTAACCCCTATCCTGCCCCCCCTAAACCGCCGCCACTGTAATAAAATTATTAACCCCTAAACCTAAGTCTAACACTAACCCTAACACCCCCCTAACTTAAATATTAATTAAATAAATCTAAATAATATTTCTCTTATTAACTAAGTTAATCCTATTTAAAAATAAATACTTACCTTTAAAATAAACCCTAATATAGCTACAATATAAATAATAATTATATTGTAGCTATCTTAGGATTTATTTTTATTTTACAGGTACCTTTCAATTTATTTTAACTAGGTACAATAGCTATTAAATAGTTATTAACTATTTAATAGCTTACCTAGCTAAAATAAATAGAAATTAACCTGTAAAATAAAAACTAACCTAAGTTACAATTACACCTAACACTACACTATACTTTAATAAATTATTCCTATTTAAAACTAAATACTTACCTGTAAAATAATCCCTAAGATAGCTACAATATAATTAATAATTACATTGTAGCTATCTTAGGATTTATATTTATTTTACAGGTAACTTTGTATTTATTTTAGCTAGTTAGAATAGTTATTAAATAGTTATTAACTATTTAATAACTACCTAGCTAAAAGAAATACAAAATTACCTGTAAAATAAATCCTAACCTAAGTTACAATTAAACCTAACACTACACTATCATTACATTAATTAAATAAATTAACTACAAATAACTACAATTAAATACAATTACATAAACTAACTAAAGTACAAAAAATAAAAAAGCTAAGTTACAAAAAATAAAAAAAATAAGTTACAAACATTTAAAAAAATATTACAACAATTTTAAACTACTTACACCTAATCTAAGCCCCCTAATAAAATAACAAACCCCCCAAAATAAAAAAATGCCCTAACCTATTCTACATTAAAAAAGTTCAAAGCTCTTTTACCTTACCAGCCCTTAAAAGGGCCTTTTGTGGGGGCATGCCCCAAAGAATTCAGCTCTTTTGCCTGTAAAAGAAAAATACAACCCCCCCAACATTAAAACCCACCACCCACATACCCCTAATCTAACCCAAACCCCCCTTAAAATAACCTAACACTAATCCCCTGAAGATCATTCTACCTTTAGTCGTCTTCACTCAGCCGAGCCACCGATGGAACTGAAGAGGACATCCGAGCGGCAGAAATGATCATCCAATGGGCGCTGAAGAAATCTTCCATCCAATGAAGTGATCCTCCAAGCGGCGCTGAAGAAATCTTCCATCCGGGCGAGGTCATCTTCCAAGAGGCGCTGAAGAAGTCTTCTATCCGGGCGAGGTCATCTTTCAAGCCGGGTCTTGAATCTTCATCCCGCCGACGCGGAACATCCTTCTTTCCCGACGGACTACCGACGAATGAAGGCTCCTTTAAGGGACGTCATCCAAGATGGCGTCCCTTCAATTCCGATTGGCTGATAGGATTCCAATCGGAATTAAGGTAGGAAAAATCTGATTGGCTGATTGAATCAGCCAATCAGATTCAAGTTCAATCCGATTGGCTGATCCAATCAGCCAATCAGATTGAGCTCGCATTCTATTGGCTGTTCCGATCTGCCAATAGAATGCGAGCTCAATCTGATTGGCTGATTGGATCAGCCAATCGGATGTTAACATCTGTAGTGACGTAAGAATCGATCTGTGTCGGACTGAGTCCGGCGGATCGAAGTTTACGTCACAAAATTCAACTTTTACCGGTCTGTAGCCTTTGATAACTAAGGCGAATCAGCCTCGCCACAAATACGCTGCGGAATTCCAGCGTATTTGAGGTTGACGGCTTGATAACTACCCCCCAAAGTAGTAAACTAAGTAACTTATACACTTCAAGGAACAGTATTAAGCTAGAAACCAAGTCATAGTAAAGAGCTTATCTCAATATAAGGTATATGAAACGTTAGATACAATATGGTATGTTACAAGCAATATTCCACAGACAAATAGACCAGCTAATATCCATGTCCTACTGCGGCTACTGGCTCATTAGCTTATGTCAGAGCATAAACAAGGACGGTACACAGCATCCTAATGGGATTTAGGCCCAGATATGAACTATTATATATTGAGTACAGGTATGTATGAGATACCAAGCTAACTGGCATATGAGTCTGAAATCTTTTCAGAGTTGCTATCAAAGTGTGAAGTCCTCTATAACAGCAAAGCATTGCTACACAAGGTGGCTATTATGACATAGACAGGGTGGATGTAAATATGTTCAATGTCATGAATCACGGTTTATATGAAGAGTAGTGGAGGTTGTATATAATATTTGGCAAGGAGCAAAACGGAACCATATAAATAAAACATGGTCAGACTATGGGAGGAATCATGTTGGTTTTAGGTGCAGGCTCTAGAGAAGAACTTTAACAAACCAAACCTCTAGCTAAAATAAGGATATAGGTAAGGTAAGAACATTCATGCAGATATACTATATTTGAGTAAGTAGCTATTATTATTGAGAGAAATAGAGTAAAAATAGAAAATAAATGAAAGATTGCTTCTCAACAAGCAGCTCACATTCTCACGCAACTTATTAAACACAAAGTGGAATCTGAGCATAAGGAACATAAAAAACAGCATAAGTATATACATAAGCTTAATAAAAGTGGGTGCCCACCAAAACAATCTTAAGGCTAAAAGGGTATATGGAGTGTTTGGAAAAAAACAATATTATATAGCGCTGAGGTCTAAAAACTTATCCAAGCCTCTCCCTAACCACCTCTCCAAATGGCTATAAAGAACAGGGTATCAAAATATAAAATGAGAGGGCGCTAAAAGCAAGAATAAATACCACACTTAATCTCTAAAAAATTATAGGGGTTTAATAAAAATAATTATACATATATATAACAGGTAAAAATTACTAACATCAAAATTAAAGGGACGTCTCCCTATAAAAAGTTAATAGTAAAAATACCACCAATATATTCCAAAAAAAAAATTAATTGTTAAAATTGCATTTTTCATCCGTTTGCATAAAGAATATAGTCAGATCGATGTAGGCCGCTGGTAATTGCAATAAAATTAATCCGCAAATGTTCAGGGACCAACAGTTGGTAGTGATCCAAAATGATTAACAATGTTGCAGAATAGTTTTTGTAACTTTGTAGCAGTTCTTGAAAAAGCCCATAGCTGGGTGAAACGCGTAGAAGGAGAGTTGCTTATCCTGCTTAGAGCAACTGACTGACACTAGGTACCTAGTCTCTTTACCCCGTGCGTGATACACGCTAAGTGCGGGACACACTGACATTCTTCGATATTTATGCTGCTAGAATTTCAATTTGGTCCTGGAGCCGTTGTTACTGACAGTCACAAAGTGAGGTGTTAACCTCAGCCAGTACAGATCCAGCCAGTGACACTGACTACTATGGCTACAAACCGTGCTCAACCACCGAGAGGAAACCGCCACCAGTGTGGTCAGAGCGGCTTGCTGTGAGACGGTTAAACCCAAGTGGGAGTTTACCTGGAAGCTTGAACTCCACTTTATCACCACGGGTGAACCTTTACCACAAAAGCTGAGCGGCCTGCTTTTAGCCGACAGAAGAAAACGGTAAGACGCCCTGGAGCGCCCTTTTTAATACATTCTATTGCCAATTCATAAAGACTTGTTTATTATTACACAAGTATCTTCGATATTTGCATATAAAAGGTGGAACACTGTCTTTTAACTTCAGGCACTTATCTATTTAAGAACTGCTACAAAGTTACAAAAACTATTCTGCAACATTGTTAATCATTTTGGATCACTACCAACTGTTGGTCCCTGAACATTTGCGGATTAATTTTATTGCAATTACCAGCGGCCTACATCGATCTGACTATATTCTTTATACAAACGGATGAAAAATGCTATTTTAACAATTAATTTTTTTTTGGAATATATTGGTGGTATTTTTACTATTAACTTTTTATAGGGAGACGTCCCTTTAATTTTGATGTTAGTAATTTTTACCTGTTATATATATGTATAATTATTTTTATTAAACCCCTATAATTTTTTAGAGATTAAGTGTGGTATTTATTCTTGCTTTTAGCGCCCTCTCATTTTATATTTTGATACCCTATATGGAGTGTTTGGCACCCTTCAGATACAATTATACCACTATTCTGCGGAGTCTCAGATCAACCAATCTGCATGGGAGAGCAGCAAAGGGAGCCGAATTGACAATGTTCTTAAATTCAGGCTTCAACCATCACCAGTCTAATATTCATATCCCCAATAATCAGCTCTTTACAGGGAAGTAATGCTTCTAAGACAGTTTAACCAATTCCACGTTTTTGAAGTAAATTGGGAGCCGTATGCCTGGGTTTCACTGCTCTAGGACAGATAATGTTTACTTTACCAGGCGAAAGTAATATGCCAACTTGTAATAGAATCAGTAGTTGTTGTCCTGAGGCGTGGAGGGAAGTATACGGAGTAACCAGGACTGTAGCTAGAGTTGTGCTGTGTAGTTTCAGGGACCCGTTGCTATGGCCGTGATCCAAGCGTGAAGTGGGAGCTGCAGGTGGGATTGTACTGGTGTGAGGGAGGACGTCCGCAGCTGCGGTAGTGCTTACTGCCCCACTGGCCGCCGGAAAAACAGGATGACCTGGCTCTTTTGATGCGTCGCCTGTCCGTTCCACCATTGCTGTGTTGCAGTTAGGGGGAAAGCGCCGGGGCACCGCAGCGCCGCCCCCATCTCATTCACTGAAGACGGGCTCAGTAAGGTCGGGCTGCCGAGACCGACAGCCGCCATTTCTTTGAGGAGCAGCATACAGCTTGTCAGCTAGACTAGCGTGGTGGTTTTCAAAGTCTTCATAGTGCAGGATAGGTCGGAACCCTTGAAGGATAGAAGGTGTACAGCTGCCTGTGATTGGAGTAGATGGCTAGAGGTCTGCAAGATGGCGGCTCTCTCTCTCCCAGCTCTATAGTGTATAGTAGTGATGGCAGGCTGGTGCAGTCTCTCCGGACCCCTAAAAGTTCACAGGAATACGCTATCAGTTCTTAGGTCTAGCCACATAGGTTCAGGATTTAAGAAGATCACAATAAAGTGTGGAAAGACCTCTAAATTAAGATCCTGGGCCCGGGAGCTGCACCAGAACACGTCCTATCAGCTCTGCAGTTGGCTCCGCCCCCTAACAAACCCTTTTGACTTTAACTAATCTGTCACAGTCTAGCCACTCCAGGCAAGCCTGTAACTTTGTTCAGTGGATGCAAGGGTTAACAACACTCTCTAGTTTGTTCTAGACTTAGAAAAAATGCCCAAACTCCCCTTTTATGCCACCCACACAAAACTATCTCTAAGCTGCCATTACTAAAGATTTATTTATGGGAAATTTTAAGGAAAACCCAAGCTATCAACTTAAATCCCAGAATACAATTTAGCAAAAAATAACCTAAAATCACAGTAATCATACTACCAGTCTCTTTCAGTAACGTGATACAAATATTAGACAAAGGCAAAAGCTTATAAAGTGAATGTTTATTATGTGAAAAATTAAGCACAGCACATTATTAATAAAAATATGTTAACAAATAGAATTATACACAAGCAAAGAGTTTTAAAATAAAAAGGAGAAATAACAGAAAACCTTATACTTTCCTAGCTTAGGTATCTGCCCCGTGGAGGTTGGCTGGGAAAGGTGGTTCCTCACTCTGTTGGTATACAGCCTCCCATGTAAGAATGAACAGCTTGAATTGTTCAATACAACATTTTATATCTGTTTCTCTGATATCAAATTGCTTGACCCAACCTCCTTACAGAGAGGCCAAAAATATTCACTCCCCTCTTTTGCAAGAAATATTCACTCCCCTCTTTTACAACAGGTCATAAAGTTCTGAATCCCTGGCTGAAATTATAGAACACCTAATAACTTCTGATATGCATATTCAGCACATAGACCTATATAAGCAATTTCATGAGAATTAGTTTGGTACCAAAAATGAAATCATTGTCATACTTTCATCATCTAGTGTCATAATATGGTTAACAACATGTCTCAAATAGTACTAGTGTCCTCTAGTTGACCTTATCTAGCTCTGGAGAGGATGCACTATTTATGGGGGCCTAGTTATCAAGCCGTCAACCTCAAATACGCTGGAATTCTGCAGCGTATTTGTGACGAGGCTGATTCGCCTAAGTTATCAATCCCTAGATACCGGCAAAAGTAGAATTTAGTGAGGTAAGCTTAAATCCGCCGGACTCAGTCTGACACAGATCAATTCTTACGTCACTCCAGATGTTCCGCACACAAGTGCGGCACAATCTGACTACTTTTGCTAGTTATTAAAAAACTAGCAGGTACGCTCGGCACTTTTCCGGCCCAGCGTACCTGGTTTTCAAACGGCCGCCCTGGAGGCGGCGGATCCCATAGGAATCAATGGGAGTCTGACCATAGCGAAAGTTCATGTTCGCTGCTGCCAGACATCCCATTGATTTCTATGGGAGCTGTCTACACCTAACACCCTAACATGGACACAGAGTCTAAACACCCCTAATCTGTCCCCCCTACACCGCCGCAACTAAATAAAGTTATTACCCCCTTAAACCGCTGCTCCCGGAGCCCACCGCTACTATAATATATATATGTTAACCCTTAAACTGCCGCTCCCAGAGCCCACCGCAAGCTATAATAAATATGTTAACCCCTAAACCGCCGCTCCCGGTCCCCGCCGCAACTATAATAAATGTATTAACCCCTAAACCTCCGCTCCAAGACCCCGCCGACACCTACATGATACCTATTAACCCCTATCCTGCCCCCCTACACCGTTGCCACCTATAATAAGTTTATTAACCCCTATCCTGCCCCCCTATACCGCCGCAACCTCTAATAAATTATTAACCCCTATCCTGCCCCCCCTACACCACCGCCACTGTAATAAAATTATTAACCCCTAAACCTAAGTCTAACACTAACCCTAACACCCCCCTAACTTAAATATTAATTAAATAAATCTAAATAATATTTCTTTTATTAAATAAATTAATCCTATTTAAAAATAAATACTTACCTTTAAAATAAACCCTAATATAGCTACAATATAAATAATAATTATATTGAAGCTATCTTAGGATTTATTTTTATTTTACAGGCATCTTTCAATTTATTTTAACTAGGTACAATAGCTATTAAATAGTTATTAACTATTTAATAGCTACCTAGCTAAAATAAAGAGAAATTTACCTGTAAAATAAAAACTAACATAAGTTACAATTACACCTAACACTACACTATACTTAAATAAATTAATCCTATTTAAAACTAAATACTTACCTGTAAAATAAACCCTAAGATAGCTACAATGTAATTAATAATTACATTGTAGCTATTTTAGGATTTATATTTATTTTACAGGTAACTTTGTATTTCTTTTAGCTAGTTAGAATAGTTATTAAATAGTTATTAACTATTTAATAACTACCTAGCTAAAAGAAATACAAAATTACCTGTAAAATAAATCCTAACCTAAGTTACAATTAAACCTAACACTACACTATCATTAAATTAATTAAATAAATTAGTTACAAATAACTACAATTAAGTTAAATTAAATAAACTAACTAAAGTACAAAAAATAAAAAAAGCTAAGTTACAAAAAATAAAAAAAAATAAGTTACAAACATTTAAAATATATTACAACGATTTTAAGCTACTTACACCTAATCTAAGCCCCCTAATAAAATAACAAAGCCCCCCAAAATAAAAAAAATGCCCTACCCTATTCTAAATTAAAAAGTTCAAAACTCTTTTACCTTACCAGCCCTTAAAAGGGCCTTTTGCGGGGCATGCCCCAAAGAATTCTGCTCTTTTGCCTGTAAAATAAAAATACAACCCCCCTCAACATTAAAAGCCACCACCCACATACCGCTAATCTAACCCAAACCCCCTTAAAAAAACCTAACAATAACCCCCTGAAGATCATCCTACCTTGAGTCGTCTTCAGCAAGCTGACCATCGATGGAACCAAAGAGGAGATCCGGAGCGGCAGAAGTCATCATCCAGGCAGTGCTGAATAAGTCTTCCATCCGATGAAGTCATCATCCAGGCGGCACTGAAGAAGTCTTCCATCCGATAGAAGTCTTCATCCAGGCGGCGTCTTCAATCTTCATCCATCCGGAGGGGAGCGGAGCCATCTTCAGACGAGCCGACGCGGAGCCATCCTCTTCTTCCCGACGACTAACGACGAATGGATATTCCTTTAAGGGACGTCATCCAAGATGGTGTCCCTTCAATTCCGATTGGCTGATAGGATTCTATCAGCCAATCGGAATTAAGGTAGGAAAAATCTGATTGGCTGATTCAATCAGCCAATCAGATTGAGCTCGCATTCTATTGGCTGATCGGAACAGCCAATAGAATGCGAGCTCAATCTGATTCGCTGATTGGATCAGCCAATCGGATTGAACTTCAATCTGATTGGCTGATTCAATCAGCCAGATTTTTCCTACCTTAATTCCGATTGGCTGAAGAATCCTATCAGCCAATCGGAATTGAAGGGACGCCATCTTGGATGATGTCCCTTAAAGGAATATCCATTCGTCGTTAGTCGTCGGGAAGAAGAGGATGGCTCCGCGTCGGCTCGTCTGAAGATGGCTCCACTCTGGATGGATGAAGATTGAAGACGCCGCCTGGATGAAGACTTCTATCGGATGGAAGACTTCTTCAGCGCCGCCTGGATGATGACTTCATCGGATGGAAGACTTATTCAGCGCCGCCTGGATGATGACTTCTGCCGCTCCGGATCTCCTCTTCGGTTCCATCGATGGTCGGCTGGCTGAAGACAACTCAAGGCAGGATGATCTTCAGGGGGGTAGTGTTAGGTTTTTTTAAGGGGGGTTTGGGTTAGATTAGGGGTATGTGGGTGGTGGGTTTTAATGTTGGTGGGGTTGTATTTTTCTTTTACAGGCAAAAGAGCAGAATTCTTTGGGGCATGCCCCGCAAAAGGCCCTTTTAAGGGCTGGTAAGGTAAAAGAGCTTTGAACTTTTTAATTTAGAATAGGGTAGGGCATTTTTTTATTTTGGGGGGCTTTGTAATTTTATTTGGGGGCTTAGATTAGGTGTAAGTAGCTTAAAATTGTTGTAATATATTTTAAATGTTTGTAACTTATTTTTTTTATTTTTTGTAACTTAGCTTTTTTTATTTTTTGTACTTTAGTTAGTTTATTTAATTTAACTTAATTGTAGTTATTTGTAACTAATTTATTTAATTAATTTAATGATAGTGTAGTGTTAGGTTTAATTGTAATTTAGGTTAGGATTTGTTTTACAGGTAATTTTGTATTTCTTTTAGCTAGGTAGTTATTAAATAGTTAATAACTATTTAATAACTATTCTAACTAGCTAAAAGAAATACAAAGTTACCTGTAAAATAAATATAAATCCTAAAATAGCTACAATGTAATTATTAATTACATTGTAGCTATCTTAGGGTTTATTTTACAGGTAAGTATTTAGTTTTAAATAGGATTAATTTATTTAAGTATAGTGCGTAATTGTAACTTAGGTTAGTTTTTATTTTACAGGTAAATTTCTCTTTATTTTAGCTAGGTAGCTATTAAATAGTTAATAACTATTTAATAGCTATTGTACCTAGTTAAAATAAATTGAAAGATGCCTGTAAAATAAAAATAAATCCTAAGATAGCTACAATATAATTATTATTTATATTTATATTGTAGCTATATTAGGGTTTATTTTAAAGGTAAGTATGTATTTTTAAATAGGATTAATTTATTTAATAAGAGAAATATTATTTAGATTTATTTAATTAATATTTAAGCTAGGGGGGTGTTAGGGTTAGTGTTAGACTTAGGTTTAGGGGTTAATAATTTTATGACAGTGGCGGCGGTGTAGGGGGGGCAGGATAGGGGTTAATAAATTTATTAGAGGTTGCGGCGGTACAGGGAGTGCAGAATTATTAGGCAAGTTGTATTTTTGAGGATTAATTTTATTATTGAACAACAACCATGTTCTCAATGAACCCAAAAAACTCATTAATATCAAAGCTGAATAGTTTTGGAAGTAGTTTTTAGTTTGTTTTTAGTTATAGCTATTTTAGGGGGATATCTGTGTGTGCAGGTGACTATTACTGTGCATAATTATTAGGCAACTTAGCAAAAAACAAATATATACCCATTTCAATTATTTATTTTTACCAGTGAAACCAATATAACATCTCAACATTCACAAATATACATTTCTGACATTCAAAAACAAAAACAAATCAGTGACCAATATAGCCACCTTTCTTTGCAAGGACTCTCAAAAGCCTGCCATCCATGGATTCTGTCAGTGTTTTGATCTGTTCACCATCAACATTGCGTGCAGCAGCAACCACAGCCTCCCAGACACTGTTCAGAGAGGTGCACTGTTTTCCCTCCTTGTAAATCTCACATTTGATGATGGACCACAGGTTCTCAATGGGGTTCAGATCAGGTGAACAAGGAGGCCATGTCATTAGATTTTCTTTTTATACCCTTTCTTGCCAGCCACGCTGTGGAGTACTTGGACGCGTGTGATGGAGCATTGTCCTGCATGAAAATCATGTTTTTCTTGAAGGATGCAGACTTCCTCCTGTACCACTGCTTGAAGAAGGTGTCTTCCAGAAACTGGCAGTAGGACTGGGAGTTGAGCTTGACTCCATCCTCAACCCGAAAAGGCCCCACAAGCTCATCTTTGATGATACCAGCCCAAACCAATACTCCACCTCCACCTTGCTGGCATCTGAGTCGGACTGGAGCTCTCTGCCCTTTACCAATCCAGCCACGGGCCCATCCATCTGGCCCATCAAAACTCACTCTCATTTCATCAGTCCATAAAACCTTAGAAAAATCAGTCTTGAGATATTTCTTGGCCCAGTCTTGACGTTTCAGCTTGTGTGTCTTGTTCAGTGGTGGTCGTCTTTCAGCCTTTCTTACCTTGGCCATGTCTCTGAGTATTGCACACCTTGTGCTTTTGGGCACTCCAGTGATGTTGCAGCTCTGAAATATGGCCAAACTGGTGGCAAGTGGCATCTTGGCAGCTGCACGCTTGACTTTTCTCAGTTCATGGGCAGTTATTTTGTGCCTTGGTTTTTCCACACGCTTCTTGCGACCCTGTTGACTATTTTGAATGAAACGCTTGATTGTTCGATGATCACGCTTCAGAGGTTTTGCAATTTTAAGAGTGCTGCATCCCTCTGCAAGATATCTCACTCTTTGTGACTTTTCTGAGCCTGTCAAGTCCTTCTTTTGACCCATTTTGCCAAAGGAAAGGAAGTTGCCTAATAATTATGCACAGCTGATATAGGGTGTTGATGTCATTAGACCACACCCCTTCTCATTACAGAGATGCACATCACCTAATATGCTTAATTGGTAGTAGGCTTTTGAGCCTATACAGCTTGGAGTAAGACAACATGCATAAAAAGGATGATGTGGTCAAAATACTCATTTGCCTAATAATTCTGCACACAGTGTATAGGAGGGCAGGATAGGGGTTAATAAACTTATTATAGGTGGCGACGGTCTAGGGGGGGCAGATTAGGGGTTAATAAGTTTAATATAGGTTGCGGCGGGGTCCGGGAGCGACGGTTTAGGGGTTAAACTATTTATTTAGTCGCAGCGAGGTCTGGGATCAGCAGGATAGGGGTTAATAACTTTATTATAGAGGGCGGCGGTATGGGGGGGCAGGATAGGGGTTATTAGGTATAATGTAGGTGGCGGCGGTGTACGGAAGCGGCGGTTTAGGGGTTAATACATTTATAAAAGTTGTGGCGGGGTCTAGGAGCGGCGGTTTAGGGATTAATAACTTTATTGCGTTGCGGGGGGCTCCGGGGGCGCCGGTATAGGGGGTAGAACAGTGTAGTTAGTGTGGGTGCTTAGTGACAGGCTAGCAATAAAGCTGTCAAAAAGCCAAAGAGCTGCGAGATCGGATGAGTGATAACTCTCACAGTCCGCTGCTCATCGCCCCGTACTTGATGCGCGGCTTTTTGACAGCTTTTTTGATAACTTAGGCGAAATTTTGCAGGTCCGCGGCGGCGATGGTAGGCGAGCTTAGGCGGGCGTATTGAACCGGGGAAGGCAGGTAAAGTAGACACGTTGATAACTACCCCCCATTGTCTCTTAAACTGACACTTTTATTTTTCTTGATACATCAATATATACACATTTACATGTGGTCAAGTGGAACTTAGAAACTATTTATTAGGGGGTTCTGGCTGATCAAAGGGACAACACACACAGCACATTTCTTCTAAACCAAAAAATAATGTTTTGAGCACACCAGCTAAAGAAAATTATATCTTGAGGTATTCATGACAACGTTTTTACCTTTTCACCTGTAAAGTATGTCAAATACATTATACAGGAAAATTGACTTTTCATTTTCATAATTTTAATGCACCATTGTTACTAATGCAAGGGATAGACCATACCTAAACCCCCGGGGGGTAAAGATAAAGGCAAAAAGGAAACACAGCAGCACTAGTGCAAGGAAAATCCAGGGCCAAAAAAGTAAAACAAAATTTACCTTTATTAGAACGATTTACATAAGTACACAAATGAGCTTCCCTGACTAGTTTCGTGCTCACCAGAGCACTTAATCATAGGGTAAGTTGCTAGGTGTGAACCCTCCCTTTTTAAAGGGAAAGAAACACCTGTTAGTGATTAGTTAAATTTACATGCATATTAAAATTCAATGTATGTATGGGAACCTATGAGTGCACATACACATTGAAAAATCAATCAATCACAAAACAAACAAAATCTGTTACAAATCACATGCACAATGTCTAAGGAGAAAATGATGTTAAAAATAACATATTGCAAGAAAGATCGATATGTACAAACGCTGCAAAAGATAATAATGTCAGAGACCAAAAACAATATTTGTAATTGCAGGTGACAAATTACAATAAATATCCATGTATGTAAGTATCTATATATACAGATATATTGTAAAAATAAATTCTAAAATTATTGAAAATGTCCCCCTAAAGAAAAGGAGGGGAACAAGTACATACAAATCATGGATATTAGATTGTTACAAAAAGCCTTAAATGTCTAACCATATGAAACATGATATGCGAACATGCATATTTAAAGTGTAGTCCAAAAAGAACGAAAGAAAGAAAGAAAACACTCCATTAAATAACACAAAAAATATATACATGTATAATTATATATATGAGATAAAGATATATGCATAATGTAAAATGTAAAAAACATTTAAAGCAATACATTTCTCAATGTTATTAAATTGAGCATTACAAGGACCACTTTACTTATTGATTCAAAAAGGAAGGACAAGTAAAGAATATCAGTCTAACAATATTAATCTAACAATGTCAATATAACCAATATTGGGCTGACCTGTAACCAGTGATGTTTGTGCCATGTAGTACAGTGGGTGACATATAAAGAGAATATTACTCAACAAAGTAGCTCATATCCCACTCCTTGTTCAAACCCAGGGGTGTGATAGTTCTGAGCTTATAGATCCAGTATAGTTCTTGTTTCTGTAAAAGTTTACATCTATCACCACCCCTGGGTGGGAACATGACGCGGTCAATTACCTGTACTTTCATATTAAAGACGCTAGTCATGTGTACAAGATTGAAATGTCTTGCAACCGCTGATTCTTTGACATACTCCCTAGTGTCCCTCACATGTTCCCTAATTCGAGATCTTAATTCTCTGGTCGTTTGGCCAGTATATTGCAGAAAACATTGCTTACACTCAAGCAAGTACACAACATAGGTACTTCTGCAATTTGCATAAAATTTATGAGAGAATTCCTCACCAGTTTGGGTGCTTTTAAAGCCATTACCTATACCAATAAAGCTGCAAGTGACACAAGGGCCATGTCCACATCTATAGGTCCCCTTCCTTCTAATCCAATCACTTTTGTCCTTACTTCCTGAATGTATTAAACTGGGAGATAGTTTAGAAGACAAGGTTGGGGGCTTTTTTGACACAAATTTACAGTTTCCAATAAGGGGTCTCAACACCTCATCCTCATTAAGTAGATGGAGATTTTTCTTCAGAATAGAGCAAATTTCATTGTATTGGCTCGAGTACTCTGTTGAAAAAACTACTGTCTCTTGTGTTATATTACTGTGTCTCACAGATCCCTGAACCAACTCTCCCTGTGATTTTTCCCTTACCTCCACATAATTCTGGTAAAGTAAAGAATCATTGTAACCTCTTAACTTGAGTCGCTCAATTAAGGCCATGGCTTGTTCATCGAACAAAGCATCTGAATTAGTATTTCTGCGCAACCGCAATAATTGGCCCCTTGGAATTGAGCGCACCAAATGAGGAGGATGACATGATTTAGCATGAAGTATAGTGTTTCCTGCTGTTTTTTTACGATATGTGTCACTGATGATCATTCCATGTACCTCATCTCCTTTTAAGGTCAAGTCAAGAAAATTAGCCACTTCTCCAAAAGTGTCACCAACAAAATTAAGATTGAACTCATTTTGGCTTAAATAGGCTAAAAAGCCATCATAATCGAAAGGTTCCTTGATGACAAATATCAGATCATCTATGAAGCGCATAAAAAAGATGATCTGATCCCTAAACGGGTTGTCATGGCTATATAGGTACTTGTCCTCCCAGAGTCCCACGTACAGGTTTGCGAACGAGGGGGCGAATTTCGCCCCCATAGCCGTCCCACAAACCTGCACGTAGAACTCCTTATTAAACATAAAATAATTATGCTTAAGCAAGAAGTCAATTATGTCACAAAGGACCATTTTGGTCTCTTCAGAAAATCTGGTGTGTCCATCAAAGAAATACTTCATAGCTTGTATGCCCATGTCATGCGGGATACTTGAATAAAGGGCAGTGGCGTCCACCACTACCCATTTATATCCTTTCTCCCATTTAAGAATTTTTAATAGCTGTAAGAGGTGTGTGGAATCTCTCAGATAGCTTTTTAGACTCCTCACCAGGGGCTGTAAAACTGAATCAATCCATTCTGAGACTGGTTCAAATAGAGACCCAATCCCCGAGACAATAGGGCGTCCCGGGGGTTGGGTCAATCTTTTATGTGTCTTAGGTAAATAGTGAAAAATCGGAATCCTTGGATTCCCAGGAACCAAATTCTCAACCTGCTCCCTGGTGAGGAGTCCAATAGCCACCGTTTGCTCCAAAATGTTAATCATTTTTAGTTTGAATAAAGATGTGGAGTCTGAGCTAATCTTCCTATATGTTGTTGTATCACATAGCTGTCTATTGCTTTCCAAAATATAATCACTTTTATCCAGAATGACAACATTCCCACCCTTGTCCGAATTACGAATAACAATTGATTCGTTATTTTCTAGGGTTGTTAATGCAGCCCTTTCTTTTAATGTTAAATTGAATTTTGTTTTCCTCATCTGTCCAACACTATCCTCCAGTGCTAAAATCTCTCTCTCAACCCTTTTCTGAAACATATTAAGTGCTGGTCCTCTGAATTGTGTAGGATAAAAATGTGATGAATGTTTAGCGGGAATCGGAATATCTACATCTTGTGGACCATACTCTGTTTCCAATTCACATAAATCCTGTAATAAAATATTGTCTTCAAAATTCACAAATTGACCAACATTAATTCCCACAGCCTGTTCACTATCATGCGTCTGATTAGTGCTATGTTCATGCACTGAAAAAAACCTTTTTAAAGTCAGCTTCCTGACGAATTTATTTACATCTAACAGCGTTTTAAACGCCGAAAAGGTATTAGTCGGTGCAAAACCAAGCCCTTTTGATAACAAGGCTGTTTGTTCCACAGTTAGAGTAGTGCTAGACAGATTAAGTACAGTTAGTCCTTCTTGTTGGATTTTGCTTTTCTTCCCGATTTTCTTTTCTCCCGGCTCTCCTGATCTTTTTCCTAAAGGGACAATAGTGTTATCTTTCACTTTCGGACGGACAGCCTCTTCACCATCTTCAGAGTTACTCTGACCCGTACCATCAGATACCTGTAAGGGGATTGAAGAACAAGAAGAAGAAAGGGAAGAAGAGGAAAGCAAGGAAGAAGAAGAGGAAGAAGAGGAAGAAACAGAGAGTGGAGCAGATGCTCCACTATCATCTGACATATTCGAATCCTGTTCTGAATTTTCAGTAGATGAAAAGGCAACCCTTCTTTCACCCTTCTTCTTTAAAATAGACTTAGGTGCAACATTGCAAGCTCCTTCCTGGTTATCATTGGCTTTACTTTGTTGGGAAAAATTATTCTTCTTATTCTTGCCAGAGCCTTTCTTGAAATTCCTCGCTCTGGGTCTGCGTTGGAATAGTGACCAATTATATACTTTATTATTTGCATAGTCATCCAAATCGCGGCTAAATTTTGTACCCTTTCTCTTAGCCAATTCTTCATCAGATTTTTTTATTTTGTTTTTTAAGGCAGTTTTAAATTCTTTATATTTGTCATCAGACTTCCAAACTTTAAGGTCACTCCTGGCAACGGATGGACAACCTTATGGATTAACAAGCAGAATGGTTTGTAAGTATACATTTGTATTTTTATAAACTAAAATGATTTTGGACAATCTTGGGAGTAAAATGATTGTTAAATTTGTAATTTTGTAAACGTATATGATATAAGGAAGAGATTTTCATGTTGGGGATGGGAAATTCAATCACCTGTAATAATTTTGGATAGAGGGGAGGATGGTGGCGCTTGGCAGGTGGTCACTGTATAAAGCAGAAGTGATGTGCTGTATTTTCTGATCCCTGCAGTGACAGCATGCCTGGGGTAGCAGTAATGTGCACAACTTACCAGTCCCCTACTACTTAGAAATGTGAAAGCCACTAATTTTGTCCCCTACAACATTTTTATTTTATTATTTATTTTAAACAAAAAGACAATGGAACTTGGCTTTAAGAGCTATTGTAATGCCTGATGAAGAAGGAGCAAAAGATCACAACTGCAGACTTGAGAAAAAATGTATTTGTATCACTTTCTTAAACAGGCTATTAAATAGCATAGACTGTATGCCTGAAAGTGAAAGGAAATTAATATTTGTGAATAAAGTAATGTATAAATTCAATAGCTGTCTCTGTTATCAAATTTGGTAAATAACAGGAAGCAGAACAAAAGGCTTCAGGTATACTATATTGTTCAGTACATAAAGTAAAGGAAGTCCCAAATGTGAGAGATAAGTACTGGATGCATAAGAAACTTTAGTATATTTAATATGTGTGGGAGGAGTCAATGTGCTGAGTGACAGCGGCACAAGCAGAGAGATCTGACAATAGTATCAGACGCTGAGAAACAAACAAATCTTGTGCTTGCAGGTAAGGAGTGAGAGGAAAACAGTCCCAACTTTCTATAGATCGTTGAAATCAGTTCAGCAATGTACCAAGTTAGAATGTTACGCCAATCCTGTTTGTTCAGTTACAGTGAGACTGCCATTTAGTGAGAGAGGCTTGGCTGTGTGTAGCACAGATTGATATAAAGCAACAAGCAGCAGATAATTTGTAGCTGGTTTCTTGGAGAGGTAACATAGTAGAAACTTGCAGTAGGAAAAACTGGTTCTATTTTGAATGAACAAATTGTAATCCAAAAGAGAGAGCTTGGTATTTAGGCGAGTAGCTGCATTGAGCAGAAGAGCTGTAAACTGCTACAAGGAAAATAACTAAGCACCTGTTTGCACACAGGTGAACACCTAAATAGCCTAAGTCAGCTGACTTGTGAAAACATGGAACAAGTGGAAAATGCGAAGTGGATTCCTCACATATGCCCCCCCCCCTCAAGGAAGCCGATCCTCGGCTTGATGCCTGGGTCTCGTAGGGTAACGTCTGTGGAATCGGGAGAGGAGGCGAGGTGCATTAATCAGGTTATGTGGCTCCCAAGTATCCTCATCAGGAGAGTAACCCTTCCACCTTACGAGGTATTGCAATTCCCCATTGCAAATTCTGGAGTCAAGGAGGTCTTGGACTTCAAAGACATCAGAATCCAAGGGTAGAGCTGGAGGAGGGAGAACGATGGAAGTAGAGCTAGTGTTAGTAGCTGGTTTAAGAAGCGAGACATGGAAGGTTGGGTGGATAGGTATTGAAGGAGGTAGGTCCAGAGTGACTGCGTTAACATTGATAACACGAGTAATCGTGAAAGGGCCAATGTACAAACCAGAAAGCTTCTTTGAGGGAACTGGAATTTTTATATTTTTAGTGGAAAGCCACACTCTATCTCCGACTGCATATGCTGGAGCAGGTCTCCTACGTAAGTCATAATACTTCTTTTGAGAGGATTGTGCGTTTTGAATGTTTTTCCTTAGAAGATGGAAATTTTCCACAATAGTTCTTAGGAGGTCATCCACTCCAGGTGAATTCACAGGAGTGTCGTCAAGAATCCTAAAGTGTGGATGATATGCATAATTAGCATAAAAGGGAGAGAGATTAGTTGTACTATTGGTAGAGTTGTTGTATGAAAATTCTGCTAAATATAGATATTTAGCCCATTTTTCTTGATGATAGGAGCAGTAACACCGGAGGTACTGTTCGAGCCATTGATTTAGTCTTTCGGTTTGCCCGTTGGTTTGTGGGTGAAATGCTGTACTCAGCCGATGATCAATTTGTAAGTGTTCTGATAGGGATTTCCAAAATTTTGAGGTGAATTGAGTACCTCTATCAGAGGTTATGATACTGGGGAGTCCATGGAGACGAACAACAGTATTAAGAAACAGAAGTGCAGTTTCAGAAGCAGTAGGTACTTTATGGAATGGAATAAAGAGAGCCATTTTAGTGAGAATATCAGTGACTACTAAAATGGTATTGAAACCAGAACTAGTAGGAAGTTCAACAATAAAGTCCATTCCAATGTGAAACCAAGGACGTTCAGGTATGTCAATCGGTAGAAGTTGTCCATAGGGTTTATTTCTGTCCTTTTTAGATGTAATACAGACTGTGCAGTTTTGGATATAATCTTTCACAGTGGTATACATATCTGGCCATCAATAACTTCTAGAAAGGAGATCCTTTGTTTTATTTATACCAGGGTGACCAAGTAGTGGGGGGTCGTGGTGTTGCTTAATCAGATCATTTCTGAGCATATTTGGAACATATATTTTATCTCCATGGAAGTATAAATTATTTCGCAGAGTGAGCTGTCCATATGGGATAGTATTGTCAGAGCAAAGAGCTGTTTGTATTCGTTTGTTAAAAGTTGGTAGGAGACTGAGGAATTTGTCGGCAGGAATAATGCTCGTAGGTTCAGAAGGAAAAGATGGTCTTGGATCTCGTCTGGAGAGGGCATCAGCCTTGCCGTTCTTGGCAGCAGGTCTATATATACCGTATATGCACCTGAATATAGGCCGCACCCTTAATGTTTGGTGCCATTTTGAAGAAATTTAATTTTTAAAGAAAATATCTTCACACCTACAATACTCATAATGCAATAAAGTTCCCAAAAAGGGAGGCCCTTAAATGCACATTAAACCAACAAACACTGTGTGTATAATGGCTTAACAAGTCAGCCTATCATGCGACCATAGATAAAGTACCAAAAGCTAAGTTAACACACTTACCCACAAGCTGCGGCAACTTCTGTATAACACCCGGTGCTGGATGTGTGGCTAACCCGGACAACCCGGTCCCCTACGATTGTGTGATCCCCTTGAATGTAGCTGGGAGCGTTTCCTTCAGCAATAACTGACACCTCCATATTCATTCTTCAGGTTACTTGGACTTCCGCACCAGGTAATGACATCATCACTCAGCAGCATTAAGGGCATTAAGGGTAGAAACGAGTGCTCACTCCTAAAGGCCAAAGGTCTGGATTCAAATGAAAAATTGCAAGGGGAGCACTCACTTGTTGTAAAACGTCACTTTTATTTCGCCAATTTGAAAACTGCTTACACAACAGTCCATAAAACAAGCATCATAAAAGCCCAATCAATACAGATAGCTGCTATCTGCATCGATTGGGCTTCTACGATGCTTGTTTTATGGACTGTTGTGTAAGCAGTTTTTATTTTGGCAAAATAAAAGTGACGTTTTACAACAAGTGAGTGCTCCCTTTGCAGTTTTTCATTTGAATACAATACCCATAAGGCCACAAGGTGCACCGGAAGTTCGGCAGCACTGCGCATGTGTGATATTGCCGATAAGCACCCGAATATAAGCCGCGATCTGCATATAGGCCGCACTGCAAATTTAAAGGTACAAATCAAGGGAAAAAAGTGCGGCCTATATGCGGAACAATACGGTAATTTGATAATTGAACCTACTAAAATATAAGCTCCAACGAACTTGTCTGCTAGAGAGGGTTTTATTTTTTTGCAGAAACTCTAGATTGCGGTGGTCAGTATAGATGATGACTGGGGATTCCGTACCCTCCAAAAGATGTCTCCAGTTCTCGAATGCCCTTTTAATGGCGAGGAGCTCCTTATCACCAATAGAATAGTTAATCTCTGCAGGAGAAAGGGACTTGGAGTAAAAAGCCACTGGATGGAGTGGTTGGGTTAAAGACTTTCTTTGGGATAGAACAGCGCCAAGTGCATAGTCAGAAGAATCCACTTTGAGCACAAATTGAAGTGAGGGATCTGGGAATTGTAAAATGGGTGCTGAAGTGAATGAATCTTTTAATGAATTGAAGGCCTGAGTAGCTGAAGCATTCCATTGGAAGGGAATAGAAGTGCTAGTGAGTCTGGTCAGTGGTTTGGTTTTAAGGGAGAAATTTTTGATAAACTTCCTATAGTAGTTGCTGAAACCCAGGAAACGCTGCAGGTCCTTTCTATTTTTTGGTTGTGGCCAGTCTCTAACTGCGTCGACTTTATTTTCTTGCATCTTAATTCCATGTGGACCAATGGTATAGCCAAGGAAGTCGATTTGAGTAGTATGGAATACGCATTTTTCTAATTTTGCGTACTTGAAGTCTAGAGAGTATCCTACTCACATGTTTTATATGTTCTTCAAGGCTGTTAGAGTAGATTCATCCAAGTACACTACTACGCAAATGTCAAGAAGGTCGTGGAAAATGTCGTTGACAAAGTATTGTAGTAGGGGAATGTCCCGGAAACAGGACTGTTTACAGAAGGGAGAAGAGAAATGCAACTTCAAAGTATTCCACGAAATGACAGGTTCATGTAAGCGCAGCCACTGTAACCCCAAAACAATAGGGAAGAGAGGAGAAGAGATAACATCAAATGTGATATATTCCTGGTGAGATTCATGAGTGGTGACCAGAATAGGAATCGTGTGATGAGAGATAGGACCTGAGGAAATTTCAGTGCCGTCTACTACCCGAATGGAAACAGGAGACATTTTTTTAATCAGAGGTATTTTATTCTTAGTGACAAGGGAAACATCAATATAGTTTGCTTGAGCTCCAGTGTCAATTATGGCCTCTTCCTTGATGGTCTTGGAGTCCCAGTGTAATGAGAGAGGTAAAAGGCAATGAACAGGTTGGTCATGCACAATCATAGAACTCAAATTGTAATATGGCTTACTGTTCTTATTCTTGTGTAGTGTTGAGCAATCTTTGATAGAGTGGGAAGGAGAACCACAATACATGCATAAACCTCTGGATTTGCGTCTGAATCTTTCTTCGGAAGAAAGTGGTCCATGTATGAAACCAATTTCCATTGCCTCAGGGTTGGTAGATCTTGTAGGCTGGGAGACTGGCTGAGGGTTAGTAAGACTCGACCTTTTAGGTGTGGATTCCCCAAATTGCTTTCTGATCTTCTTTCTCTCAACCTGCGGTCTATTTGCATGGAGAGTCGGATTAGGGCTTCCAGGGAATCTGGAAGTTCAGTTTGAGCCAGCTCATCCTTTACATTATCAGACAGGCCCAGATGAAACTGGTTCCTTAACGCAATGGAGTTCCATTGGCTATCTATAGCATATAGCTTAAACTCTGTAATGTATGATTCAACAGGCCGATTGCCTTGTTTCAATTTTCTGAGTTTACCTTCTGATGTAAGCTGTAGATTGGAGTCAGAATATAATTCATACATTACAGCAAGAAATGACTGTAAAGAAGATAATAGTGGGCTATTGGATTCGAATAGGGTATCAGCCCAAATGCGGGGTTCGCCGCGTAAATAAGTGATCATGGTAAGTACCTTCACTCTATCATTTGGATATGTGTGAGGCCTTAAATTGAAAGTTAGAAGGCAAGCATTCCTATACTGGCGGTATAGAGATCTATCGCCATTGAAGATATCCGGTGGAGAGATATGAGGTTCAACAGTTGATTCAGTTCCTTGTTGTTTAGCTGGAGCAATGTCCTTGATAACTTTTCTTAAAGTTTCATTTTCAACCCTCAACTCCCTCAAACCATTAGTGAGTTTGTCAACCCTTTGGGAAAGGTTATAGACTAAATTAGGAAGGTCTGCTGGATCCATATGAGAGGCTTAGTTATTATGTAATGCCTGATGAAGAAGGAACAAAAGATCACAACTGCAGACTTGAGAAAAAATGTATTTGTATCACTTTCTTAAACAGGCTATTAAATAGCATAGACTGTATGCCTGAAAGTGAAAGGAAATTAATATTTGTGAATAAAGTAATGTATAAATTCAATAGCTGTCTCTGTTATCAAATTTGGTAAATAACAGGAAGCAGAATAAAAGGCTTCAGGTATACTATATTGTTCAGTACATAAAGTAAAGGAAGTCCCAAATGTGAGAGATAAGTACTGGATGCATAAGAAACTTTAGTATATTTAATATGTGTGGGAGGAGTCAATGTGCTGAGTGACAGCGGCACAAGCGGAGAGATCTGACAAAAGTATCAGACGCTGAGAAACAAACAAATCTTGTGCTTGCAGGTAAGGAGTGAGAGGAAAACAGTCCCAACTTACTATAGATCGTTGAAATCAGTTCAGCAATGTACCAAGTTAGAATGTTACGCCAATCCTGTTTGTTCAGTTACAGTGAGACTGCCATTTAGTGAGAGAGGCTTGGTTGTGTGTAGCAAAGATTGATATAAAGCAACAAGCAGCAGATAATTTGTAGCTGGTTTCTTAGGCCTAGATTTGGAGTTCGGCGGTAAAAGGTCTGTTAACGCTCCGCAGGCTTTTTTCTGGCCGCATCATAAAATTAACTCTGGTATCGAGAGTTCAAACAAATGCTGCGTTAGGCTCCAAAAAAGGAGCGTAGAGCATTTTTACCGCAAATGCAACTCTCGATACCAGAGTTGCTTACGGACGCGGCCGGCCTCAAAAACGTGCTCGTGCACGATTCTCCCATAGGAAACAATGGGGCTGTTTGAGCTGAAAAAAAACCTAACACCTGCAAAAAAGCAGCGTTCAGCTCCTAACGCAGCCCCATTGTTTCCTATGGGGAAACACTTCCTATGTCTGCACCTAACACTCTAACATGTACCCCGAGTCTAAACACCCCTAACCTTACACTTATTAACCCCTAATCTGCCGCCCCCGCTATCGCTGACCCCTGCATATTTTTTTAACCCCTAATCTGCCGCTCCGTAAACCGCCGCAACCTACGTTATCCCTATGTACCCCTAATCTGCTGCCCTAACATCGCCGACCCCTATATTATATTTATTAACCCCTAATCTGCCCCCCTCAACGTCGCCTCCACCTGCCTACACTTATTAACCCCTAATCTGCCGAGCGGACCTGAGCGCTACTATAATAAAGTTATTAACCCCTAATCCGCCTCACTAACCCTATCATAAATAGTATTAACCCCTAATCTGCCCTCCCTAACATCGTCGACACCTACCTTCAATTATTAACCCCTAATCTTCCGATCGGAGCTCACCGCTATTCTAATAAATGGATTAACCCCTAAAGCTAAGTCTAACCCTAACACTAACACCCCCCTAAGTTAAATATAATTTTTATCTAACGAAATAAATTAATTCTTATTAAATAACTTATTCCTATTTAAAGCTAAATACTTACCTGTAAAATAAACCCTAATATAGCTACAATATAAATTATAATTATATTATAGCTATTTTAGGATTAATATTTATTTTACAGGCAACTTTGTAATTATTTTAACCAGGTACAATAGCTATTAAATAGTTAAGAACTATTTAATAGTTACCTAGTTAAAATAATAACAAAATTACCTGTAAAATAAATCCTAACCTAAGATATAATTAAACCTAACACTACCCTATCAATAAATTAATTAAATAAACTACCTACAATTACCTACAATTAACCTAACACTACACTATCAATAAATTAATTAAACACAATTCCTACAAATAAATACAATTAAATAAACTAGCTAAAGTACAAAAAATAAAAAAGAACTAAGTTACAGAAAATAAAAAAATATTTACAAACATAAGAAAAATATTACAACAATTTTAAACTAATTACACCTACTCTAAGCCCCCTAATAAAATAACAAAGCCCCCCAAAATAAAAAAATTCCCTACCCTATTCTAAATTAAAAAAGTTACAAGCTCTTTTACCTTACCAGCCCTGAACAGGGCCCTTTGCGGGGCATGCCCCAAGAATTTCAGCTCTTTTGCCTGTAAAAAAAAACATACAATACCCCCCCCCCAACATTACAACCCACCACCCACATACCCCTAATCTAACCCAAACCCCCCTTAAATAAACCTAACACTAATCCCCTGAAGATCTTCCTACCTTGTCTTCACCATCCAGGTATCACCGATCCGTCCTGGCTCCAAGATCTTCATCCAACCCAAGCGGGGGTTGGCGATCCATATTCCGGTGCTGAAGAGGTCCAGAAGAGGCTCCAAAGTCTTCCTCCTATCCGGCAAGAAGAGGACATCCGGACCGGCAAACATCTTCTCCAAGCGGCATCTTCGATCTTCTTCCATCCGGAGCGAAGCGGCAGGATCCTGAAGACCTCCAGCGCGGAACATCCATCCGGACCGACGACTGAACGACGAATGACTGTTCCTTTAAGGGACGTCATCCAAGATGGCGTCCCTCGAATTCCGATTGGCTGATAGGATTCTATCAGCCAATCGGAATTAAGGTAGGAATTTTCTGATTGGCTGATGGAATCAGCCAATCAGAATCAAGTTCAATCCGATTGGCTGATCCAATCAGCCAATCAGATTGAGCTCGCATTCTATTGGCTGTTCCGATCAGCCAATAGAATGCGAGCTCAATCTGATTGGCTGATTGGATCGGCCAATCGGATTGAACTAGATTCTGATTGGCTGATTCCATCAGCCAATCAGAAAATTCCTACCTTAATTCCGATTGGCTGATAGAATCCTATCAGCCAATCGGAATTCGAGGGACGCCATCTTGGATGACGTCCCTTAAAGGAACAGTCATTCGTCGTTCAGTCGTCGGTCCGGATGGATGTTCCGCGCTGGAGGTCTTCAGGATCCTGCTGCTTCGCTCCGGATGGAAGAAGATCGAAGATGCCGCTTGGAGAAGATGTTTGCCGGTCCGGATGTCCTCTTCTTGCCGGATAGGAGGAAGACTTTGGAGCCTCTTCTGGACCTCTTCAGCACCGGAATATGGATCGCCAACCCCCGCTTGGGTTGGATGAAGATCTTGGAGCCAGGACGGATCGGTGATACCTGGATGGTGAAGACAAGGTAGGAAGATCTTCAGGGGATTAGTGTTAGGTTTATTTAAGGGGGGTTTGGGTTAGATTAGGGGTATGTGGGTGGTGGGTTGTAATGTTGGGAGGGGGTATTGTATGTTTTTTTTTACAGGCAAAAGAGCTGAAATTCTTGGGGCATGCCCTGCAAAGGGCCCTGTTCAGGGCTGGTAAGGTAAAAGAGCTTGTAACTTTTTTAATTTAGAATAGGGTAGGGAATTTTTTATTTTGGGGGGCTTTGTTATTTTATTAGGGGGCTTAGAGTAGGTGTAATTAGTTTAAAATTGTTGTAATATTTTTCTTATGTTTGTAAATATTTTTTTATTTTCTGTAACTTAGTTCTTTTTTATTTTTTGTACTTTAGCTAGTTTATTTAATTGTATTTATTTGTAGGAATTGTGTTTAATTAATTTATTGATAGTGTAGTGTTAGGTTAATTGTAGGTAATTGTAGGTAGTTTATTTAATTATTTTATTGATAGGGTAGTGTTAGGTTTAATTATAACTTAGGTTAGGATTTATTTTACAGGTAAATTTGTTATTATTTTAACTAGGTAACTATTAAATAGTTCTTAACTATTTAATAGCTATTGTACCTGGTTAAAATAATTACAAAGTTGCCTGTAAAATAAATATTAATCCTAAAATAGCTATAATATAATTATAATTTATATTGTAGCTATATTAGGATTTATTTTACAGGTAAGTATTTAGCTTTAAATAGGAATCATTTATTTAATAAGAGTTAATTTATTTCGTTAGATGTAAATTATATTTAACTTAGGGGGGTGTTAGTGTTAGGGTTAGACTTAGCTTTAGGGGTTAATCCATTTATTAGAATAGCGGTGAGCTCCGATCGGAAGATTAGGGGTTAATAATTGAAGTTAGGTGTCGGCGATGTTAGGGAGGGCAGATTAGGGGTTAATACTATTTATGATAGGGTTAGTGAGGCGGATTAGGGGTTAATAACTTTATTATAGTAGCGCTCAGGTCCGCTCGGCAGATTAGGGGTTAATAAGTGTAGGCAGGTGTCGGCGACGTTGTGGGGGGCAGATTAGGGGTTAATAAATATAATATAGGGGTCGGCGGTGTTAGGGGTAGCAGATTAGGGGTACATAGGGATAACGTAGGTGGCGGCGCTTTGCGGTCGGAAGATTAGGGGTTAATTATTTTAAGTAGCTGGCGGCGATGTTGTGGGGGGCAGGTTAGGGGTTAATAAATATAATACAGGGGTCGGCGGGGTTAGGGGCAGCAGATTAGGGGTACATAAATATAACGTAGGTGGCGGTCGGCAGATTAGGGGTTAAAAATTTTAATCGAGTGTCGGCGATGTGGGGGGGCCTCGGTTTAGGGGTACATAGGTAGTTTATGGGTGTTAGTGTACTTTAGGGTACAGTAGTTAAGAGCTTTATGAACCGGCGTTAGCCAGAAAGCTCTTAACTCCTGCTATTTTCAGGCGGCTGGAATCTTGTCGTTAGAGCTCTAACGCTCACTTCAGAAACGACTCTAAATACCAGTGTTAGAAAGATCCCATTGAAAAGATAGGCTACGCAAATGGCGTAGGGGGATCTGCGGTATGGAAAAGTCGCGGCTGAAAAGTGAGCGTTAGACCCTTTAATCACTGACTCCAAATACCAGCGGGCGGCCAAAACCAGCGTTAGGAGCCTCTAACGCTGGTTTTGACGGCTACCGCCGAACTCCAAATCTAGGCCTTAGAGAGGTAACATAGTAGAAACTTGCAGTAGGAAAAACTGGTTCTATTTTGAATGAACAAATTGTAATCCAAAAGAGAGAGCTTGGTATTTAGGCGAGTAGCTGCATTGAGCAGGAGAGCTGTAAACTGCTACAAGGAAAATAACTAAGCACCTGTTTGCACACAGGTGAACACCTAAATAGCCTAAGTCAGCTGACTTGTGAAAACATGGAACAAGTGGAAAATGCGAAGTGGATTCCTTACAGCAATTTTGAACACAGTAAAGAATAGGAATTGTATTATATTACACACAAACTTTAAAAAGGACAGCCTGAAGTGGTCTCACTATTACTATGACTAGAATAAAATATATGTAGATGTTTAGATGTATGTAATTACAGTGTCAATTACTTGCACTAAAAAAGAAGAGTGAAAAACACAGCAATTAATTAAGAATAGATGTGGCACTCATCTGGCCAAACTCATTCTCTCCACAATGCATTTATATATTTATATATACATCTTTAGCCCCTCCCAATCCAACACCTTGTTACCATATCATGTTAAAACATATAATTTACCTGTATATATGTGTGTATATATTTATATATATATATATACATATACATATACTGTATATATATATCTTTCTATATATACATATATATATATATATATATATATATATATATATATATACACACATATATACAGGTAAATTATATGTTTTAACATGATATGGTAACAAGGTGTTGGATTGGGAGGGGCTAAAGGTGTATATATAAATATATAAATGCATTGTGGAGAGAATGAGTTTGGCCAGATGAGTGCCACATCTATTCTTAATTAATTGCTGTGTTTTTCACTCTTCTTTTTTAGTGCAAGTAATTTACACTGTAATTACAAACAAATGTGTGCTTATATGTAATAGCATGATGCTTCTTTAGGGCTATGCATTATTAGTTGTTAATTGGTATCAAGAATATTGTTTATACTCAGTTTTGCCGTTTATGTTATTCTGCTGTCAATATTGTATCCCTTTTATAGGAAGATTTATTTGATGTTGTACTACAAGTCAGCAGTACATATACGGCAATTCAGTTTTCTAACTTTGGTCACATTTCCCCTGGGGGTTTCTAGGATTGCTTTATCTTGTTATATGCTATATATGTGTGTTATATATTGTTATTCCTCATAAAGGATTTTTTTGATTTAAATAAATTGCCTTCTTTGACTTTAAGCAGCAGTTGCTTTGTGATCATTCACAGACCTTTTTCAATTTATAATTTGGTTTATATATTAGTAGTGCTGGATTAACTCATCTTCTTTCATTCTTATTTTGGACATATATATATATATATATATATATATATATATATAATTATATATATATATAATTATATATATATATATATATGTATATATATATATGTGTGTATATATATATATGTATATATGTGTGTATATATATATATATGTATATGTATGCATATGTATATACAGTGAGGAAAAAAAGTATTTAGTCAGTCAACAATTGTGCAAGTTCTCCCACTTAAGAAAATGAGAGAGGCCTGTAAGTTTCATCATAGGTATACCTCAACTATGAGAGACAAAATGTGGAAACAAATCCAGACAATCACATTGTTTGATTTGGAAAGAATTTATTTGCAAATTATGGTGGAAAATAAATATTTGGTCACCAACAAACAAGCAAGATTTCTGGCTCTCACAGACCTGTATCTTCTTCTTTAAGAGGCTCCTCTGTCCTCCACTCATTACCTGTATTAATGGCACCTGTTTGAACTTGTTATCAGTATAAAAGACACCTGTCCACAACCTCAAACAGTCACACTCCAAACTCCACTATGGTGAAGACCAAAGAGCTGTCGAAGGACACCAGAAACAAAATTGTAGACCTGCACCAGGCTGGGAAGACTGAATCTGCAATAGGCAAGCAGCTTGGTGTGAAGAAATCAACTGTGGGAGCAATAATTAGAAAATGGAAGTCATACAAGACCACTGATAATCTCCCTCGATCTGGGGCTCCACGCAAGATCTCACCCTGTGGAGTCAAAATGATCACAAGAACGGTGAGCAAACATCCCAGAACCCCACGGGGGGACCTAGTGAATGACCTGCAGAGAACTGGACCAATGTAACAAAGGCTACCATCAGTAACACACTACGCTGCCAGGGACTCAGATCCTGCAGTGCCAGACGTGTCCCCCTGCTTAAGCTAGTACATGTCCGAGCCCATCTGAAGTGTGCTAGAGAGCATTTGGATGATCCAGAAGCGGATTGGGAGAATGCCATATGGTCAGATGAAACCAAAGTAGAACTGTTTGGTAGAAAAACAACTTGTCGTGTTTGGTGGAGAGAGAACACCATACCTACTGTGAAGCATGGGGGTGGCAACATCATGCTTTGGGGCTGTTTCTCTGCAAAGGGAACAGGACGACTGATCCATGTACATGAAAGAATGAATGGGGCCATGTATCGTGAGATTTTGAGTGCAAACCTCCTTCCATCAGCAAGGGCATTGAAGATGAAATGTGGCTGGGTCTTTCAGCATGACAATGATCCCAAACACACCACCCGGGCAACGAAGGAGTGGCTTCGTAAGAAGCATTTCAAGGTCCTGGAGTGGCCTAGCCAGTCTCCAGATCTCAACCCCATAGAAAACCTTTGGAGGGAGTTGAAAGTCCGTGTTGCCCAGCAACAGCCCCAAAACATCACTGCTCTAGAGGAGATCTGCATGCAGGAATGGGCCTACATGCCAGCAACAGTGTGTGAAAACCTTGTAAAGAAGTTTGACCTCTGTCATTGCAACAAAGGATATATAACAAAGTATTGAGATGAACTTTTGATATTGACCAAGTACTTATTTTCCACCATAATTTGCAAATAAGTTATTTCCAAATCAGACAATGGGATTGTCTGGATTTGTTTCCACATTTTGTCTCTCATAGTTGAGGTATACCTATGATAAAAATTACAGGCCTCTCTCATCTTCTTAAGTGGTAGAACTTGCACAATTGGTGGCTGACTAAATACTTTTTTTCCCCACTGTAGAAAAAATCTTTAATGTAACGTTTTCAGGGACTTGCTCCCTGTCATCAGCATAAGTTTTGTGTCAAACAAGCAAACATTTAAATCAAAACATGTGATTAAACAATTTACAATACCTGTGTTGAAATCAGTGAGCTGGCGCCTAAACAGCGCATTTGGAGCGCATCTCCTGCGTTCCACTGTGTGCATACCGGAACTAACTACACTTCCTGTGTTTCCGGCAATTGAGGTCAATAACTAGAATAATAAAATTGCAACATAAAAATGTGCTTCAATATAAAATTAGTATGCAATACATATCGTGAAAGAACTTAAGTGTACCATTCTTGGTTGTGACATTAATGTGCTTTAAATTGTGATATCACTAAATGCTATTCTGTGTCCCTCTGTTCTTATTACAAAGCTAACGTGCAACACTTTTTTTTGTTTCTTTATGCTACTCGCATATCTCTATCTGCAAGCATTTAGACTTGCTATTAAAGTATCTTTGTGCCCAAGAAGTTTGTAATATTTATTGTCTTGCTGAGCGTCTGATTTGTTTGTCTGTGCTGCTATGGTAACCGGCTACTTCCGGATCTACTTGGCGCACTGGTCTATGGTAGTATTTGCACTCTAAGGACCGCTATAACAGAGGAGTTTTCCCCAATAGCAGGGGTTGGACCAACGTCCTCAAGTAGTAAATGACATGATTATTGCTGCTACTATATGTGTGTATATTTCACCAACATTAGCTACTAGTAGCAACTCGGGCACAATAGAAATGAACCATAAAACTAAAACTTAAACACATTGAGAGGGGCATAAGGGAAAATAAAAATAAAAACGAACAACATAAATGCACAACTAAAAAAATTTAAACCAATTTTGGCTTACAAAACTCCAACAACAAATTGACAAATATAAATCAGAACTCATAACTTTTAAGAACAGAAAATTAGATGCAGTTAATGCTGATTACACCGAGGGAACAGTTTATAAGTGGCTAAGCACTACAACACAGGACAGGACCAGGAGACCATACAGACCCAGAAGAGTCCAGTTCACTACAGTAGACACAAGCGGAGCAGAATCATCTGAGCCTGATACCAGCATAACATGCACCTCTCAGATGTCACCTAATGTCTCACAACCTCCACATCATGCCCCATACACACACAGGGGACAATCAACCCCGGACCATTTTTTAGGGGTTACTACGAGATCAAGGAGGGGAGGGGGAGGCAACATAGACCGAATATCAGGCGGGCAGGGAGGCAGGTACAGACCCACATGCCGAAACAGGCGGAGGATATAATAGTTAACCTTAGTAAGCATGTCCTCACAATGGCTGAATGTACTATCCTTAACAAAGGCTTATCGTTTGTACCAAGCCATAATATGGCAGAGTTAGATCTCAAATTAGATCTGTACAAATTAAATCGCACCCTGAAAATTAAAGAACATTTTCAACATATTCCACAAATGGTGGAATCCATAAGCCCAATACAAAAGTGTAAGAAACCTAGTACTTTTGAGCCCCAAAACAGCAGCGCTAGCACTAAGACCTATATGAGACTAGTCACACAGGACATGGAACATCAAAGAAATAACAAGTTATGGAAACATAACCTCACACAGACAGAGAGGACAGCAATCAAATCTTTACAAGATGATCATACTTTAATCATCCGCCCGACCGATAAAGGCGGGGCCATAGTCCTTATGAACTATGATGATTATAGAGAAGACATTCTAACACAGTTAGCTGATAAAAATACCTACAAAGTGTTACACAATGACCCCACAGCTAAATTCAAAAATGAACTAGATGGGATCTTGAAACTAGGTTTCGAACAGGGACACCTCACTGAACAACTTTATGAGTATTGTACTACCACATATCCTAGGATTCCTATCCTATACACGACTCCCAAAATACACAAAACACTGGACCGCCCACCTGGGCGCCCGATAGTGTCAGCAATACAGTCACTCACACAGCCCGTGGCACAGGTCATAGACAGACTCTTACAACCTATTGTAAAGAAGATTAGATCCTATATATCTGACACTAGTGATTTGATCAGGAAAATGGGGGATGTGGTCGTGGAGACTGGTGACATCCTGGTTACCCTGGATGTCAACAGTCTCTACACCATTATCCCTCATGATGCTGGTCTGACGGCTACCACAGGACACCTCATTGACAGTGAGCAGTATGAGGGACCACCCATTGACTTTCTAATGACACTGATGGAATTCTGTCTTACCAGGAATTATTTTCGGTTCGAGAAATTGTTTTACTTACAACTCACAGGCACGGCGATGGGGTCTAATATGGCCCCATCGTATGCCAATATCTACATGTCCGAATTTGAAAATCAATTCCTGTGGAATACAGACACATCCTCGATAGTATTCTATGCAAGATACATCGACAATGTGTTCATGGTCTGGAGAGGGGGGCGACAAAGACTTCTAGACTGGTTTGAGTATTGGAACAATACCCCTACCCCAGTGAGGTTTAAAATGACACATCATGATACAGAAATACAATTTCTTGACCTTAGTATTTTCATACAAGGGAACTCTCTAGGAACCACGCTGTATAGTAAACCTACTGACAGAAATTCGATCTTGGATGCTACTAGCTGCCACCCACCAGCTTTACTAAAAGGCATCGTTAAATCCCAGATGACCAGGGTCATGCGTAACAACTCCAACACAGCAACAGGGGTCTCACAACTGCAATATATGAGGGATAAGTTCCTGCAGAGGGGCTATAAGAAACAGGTAGTGGATAACATGTTAAGAGAAATCCTACCTCATACACAGCATAGCCTCATCCACAAGGAAAAGCCAATAGAGAAAAACAACAGATTGATCATGGCCACAACCTTCTCACCCAGTACTACGGATGCTGGCAGAATATTAAAGGAGCACTGGCCAGTGGTTGAAACAGATACCAAATTAACATTCACGAAAAACCTAACACCCATGATAGCCTATCGAAGGGGCACCAACCTCAGAGATGTTCTGATACGGACAGACCCAAAACATAGTTACATACAAACAGCTTGTATCAACATTAAAGGCTCATACAAATGCCTGGGGTGTACTACATGCAATGGCTTAGTAGCAACAAAGAATTTCCATCACCCACATACAAATAAAATGTATACCATCAAACACTCTATGTCTTGTAATACCACATTTGTGGTATACCTCCTGTACTGCCCATGTGTACGATTCTATGTCGGCAAAACGAGTGGCACACTACGTGAGAGGATGGCGAATCATAGACGAGCCATACGAGTAGCGTTGTTCCAGGGAGAATCCGACCAACCAGTAGCCAAACATTGTGCACGGATGGCACACCAAGTATCCACTATAAGGTACATTCTGATTGATCACATTCCCCCTTTAGATAGGGGAGGAGATCGCAACAAAGCCCTCTTAAGGCGAGAGGCAGAATGGATATATAGGTTGGGCACCATAGCCCCAGGAGGTTTAAATTCTCCTCCAGACTTTAAGGCACTTATATAGAGGGGAGCAACAAACTAGGGTACGGCTGGAGGCTCTAGGAACCTTTTGTAGTTCTATGTTGTGAATCAGGCCCCTCTTGGGGTAGATTATCCAACATATACAGCACATTTATAGTGGAGGGGGACACGGGAGTGATTCCCTCCAACTTATAGTTCACAGCCCCTTATTTAGCCATTTACCCACTAAAAAGACTCAGCAGACTCTATTTAAATAAGTAGCCCTACAGTCATATATACCTATACCCTAAATAACAGAGGAATGAAATAAAAACAACATCTTATTAAAACAATGAGCGGATACGAGTGATCTACAAGAAGAAATTGGGAATGACGTACAGAAAGGATAAACCAACCAAGGAAAGATGTAACTAAGGGAAGATGAAACCCAACAAAAGGTCTCATTGAGAGCTAACATGGATGGACATACATATAATACAACTGAGACTGGGATCAATTCTATATGTAGACTTGCATGCAGGTACAGCAAGTCAGTTGACCACAACGGATAATAGGAAGTACAGAGACAGTACTGAGTGCTAATAGCACATTTTTTCCTTGCGGACATTTGACTAAGTCCACCAGACTATGGGGTATACATGTAGTGTAAACCATAGATATATGAAATATTGTTAAATATTGGTTTGAATTTTTTTAGTTGTGCATTTATGTTGTTCGTTTTTATTTTTATTTTCCCTTATGCCCCTCTCAATGTGTTTAAGTTTTAGTTTTATGGTTCATTTCTATTGTGCCCGAGTTGCTACTAGTAGCTAATGTTGGTGAAATATACACACATATAGTAGCAGCAATAATCATGTCATTTACTACTTGAGGACGTTGGTCCAACCCCTGCTATTGGGGAAAACTTCTCTGTTATAGCGGTCCTTAGAGTGCAAATACTACCATAGACCAGTGCGCCAAGTAGATCCGGCAGTAGCCGGTTACCATAGCAGCACAGACAAACAAATCAGACGCTCAGCAAGACAATAAATATTACAAACTTCTTGGGCACAAGAGATACTTTAATAGCAAGTCTAAATGCTTGCAGATAGAGATATGCGAGTAGCATAAAGAAACAAAAAAAAGTGTTGCACGTTAGCTTTGTAATAAGAACAGAGGGACACAGAATAGCATTTAGCGGATTTAGTGATATCACAATTTAAAGCACATTAATGTCACAACCAAGAATGGTACACTTAAGTTCTTTCACGATATGTATTGCATACTAATTTTATATTGAAGCACATTTTTATGTTGCAATTTTATTATTCTAGTTATTGACCTCAATTGCCGGAAACACAGGAAGTGTAGTTAGTTCCGGTATGCACACAGTGGAACGCAGGAGATGCGCTCCAAATGCACTGTTTAGGCGCCAGCTCACTGATTTCAACACAGGTATTGTAAATTGTTTAATCACATGTTTTTATTTAAATGTTTGCTTGTTTGACACAAAACTTATGCTGATGACGGGGAGGAAGTCCCTGAAAACGTTACATTAAAGATTTTTTCTTCACTAAAAAGACCTGAGAGTGCATCTGTTTTTTCCAGGAGTATCCATTGCATGTTTGCACCCAGGCAGATGTCCTAAGGAGGGTAACACTGTATTGTGAACGGTATTATATATATATATATATATATATATATATATATAAAAATATATATATGTATATATATGGGTAAAAAAAGAACAGGAATAGGGTGCAAGGAAAGAGTGTTTGAAAGTATAAAATCACAACCTGAGTAATTCTAAAAGGAGTAGGTTATGTATAGGGTTTGTAATTCTATTACATAAAATAATACAACAATACACACATCTTTAAATTGATATTAAGTACCAGCAAAAATAACAATGCTAGTGTCAGTATATTTATGAAAATCTTAGTAGTGCTATCCAAATAATATATACGTTTATGGCAGGGTTATAAACACAATCTTAAAATAATTTTCCTTAAAAATTGAAACCCTAATCAACCATGCATCTACTAGACCATACAATTAATATAAATATCTGAATTCTTTTATTTAGTTAATATCCATAAACATATTGAAGTATATTCGCAATAAAAGGAAATGAAACAAAATTTATATGCGTTAAAACCAACTCTTAAGATATGCTATCCTTCTTACAAAACCCAGAAAGATATACCTTCACAATTCAGCCTTATTTATTTAATACAATGGGACTAAAACCTTTAACATCCAAGCAATACAATTTTAAACTGTGCACTTTCAACAATAGGATAATATATATATATTTTGCTATTTAACTGCAATTTATCTTAATACAGAATTAACTTACAATATCAGAACTTGCACAGATGATTTACTTAGCAAATCAGATACAGATTTAAAAGTATAATCTGCTCTTTAAATCTATTAACTGTAAAGGCTATGCATATGACTTATCTTACAAAACCCAGAAAACTGTATCTTTAAACTGCAGTGGCTTTAAAATATCACATGTAATTAGCAGCCCTTTTCTTATACTCTATATATATACGTTACCAAAATGAGATCCAACTTCAAGATTTTTCACACCTCATATAAAATAAGTGTAATTGCAATGGAATAGGAGAGTATGGCCCACTTTGTTTTTGTAGTTTGACTGTGTCCCACGCAAAACAGTTTCAGTCAGTTACCAAACTTTGCAGCCAGTGTGTCTCCTTCCTTCTGTATACACTATATATTGTAATCATTGGTGTGAAATATGGGTGGCCCTTCGAAACCTTGTCCCTCTATTGGATAACTGGATATCCCATTTCCAACAGCCAAAAATCTTTCTGGCTGTAGTTCTCTCATGGCAACACCGGGTGGCAGCATTATGAACAGGCATAGTAACATTTGAAACAACTTACATCAGTATTTCTATGAAATGGTTATTAATTTTATCATAATTTACTGCGACAACTATTCATAATATTTGTTTTGGATAAGTTATATCTTAATGAATTTTCTGATCATTTTGATATGAGACATCACATATATCTAACATTATATTAAAATAATTTAACACTGTTAATTATTAGCTTAAAATGCATTATCATTTTATCAGTATTCTGGCATTTCTTTGCAAATAACAGCTTATTTTTATATCTCCAGATTGGTAGTATTTAAAACTCCTGATATACTGCATTCACCCAGATGTAGTATGTAACATTTCTGTGTATTCCTTCCTGAATACATAAATCCTGTTTATGTAGATCTGAAATAAAAATAAATGTTAATGATCACTTCTCTTCAGGTCCATAAACATCTATTCATGTTCTTAAACACACAGAGGCTAAGATATTCATGCTTTCAAAATATGTATGTCTTGTATTTATTTCCCTAGTATATTTTATCTGAAATCTAACTACAGTTGCTTTGAAATCATAATGTAAGCCATGTGTCTTCACTGTGTGCTGTATGTTCTAACTGCCCTTTCAGTAACTTCAGACTCCCTGTCTCCCATTCACTACATGGGGTCCCCTGCACAAAAGGGCAAATGCTGAAAATCTCACATGACTTGTCACTTGAGCTAGATTCCTAGGTATATTGGGAGGGGTAAATAGATTTTATCTCACATTCCCAAGCAATCATACATATGGCTTTCTGAAATTGTGGCTACATTTTAATTAAACCAAATGTTGTATTGTCAAGCTTTTGGAGACATCCTGGAGATGTGTATTCAGAATTTGACCTGTGTTAATTGAAGAAGTGGGGGTAGAACCAAACCTGTCTGTTTAGTCAGTTCTTCTGAATGCAATGAGTTATTTTCTACTGATCAGTGAAAATATCTGATCAAAGATACAGATTTATTAATCTTGAAATATATGATCAAAATATATACTTATTAATCTCACATATACCTTGACATAAATCCCCCTTCCAACTTCAAATAGATGTAGGACACATGTGTTTGAATTGGCTTAAAGTCAGTGGTATTTGATGAGGATCAGCCGTAAACCTCATAGACAGTCTCTTATGTAGGAAGTTTGTTATTTTGAGCCTTCATGTTTATCAGCTAGGCATCTTTAAACTACAGTATGTCTGTAGTTCATTTGGGGATAGGACACCTCATTCTCCCTCTATGACTTGTAGTTGGGATCTGGGATGACATGCCCGTAATTGATTGATATGGACCCATTTATCTATGAAACTTTCATTTTTGGGGATCCTTATTTTATAGGCCACTGGAGATATTTTGTCAGTAATGACGAAAGGACCTTTCCATGAGGGAAGAAATTTCTTCTCCCTAACCTGATCTCTTCCAAAGTTATAAAGATAAACTTTATCATTTATTTCATATTCCTTTTTGGATGTTTTGAGATCATAATAGGTTTTAGTGGCAGTT
Organism: Bombina bombina; assembly: GCF_027579735.1. Classification (NCBI taxonomy): domain Eukaryota; kingdom Metazoa; phylum Chordata; class Amphibia; order Anura; family Bombinatoridae; genus Bombina; species Bombina bombina. The sequence goes on from NC_069504.1 coordinate 31,896,071, forward strand.
GCGGATCTTTCTAAATTCCTTTGAGCAAATGCAAAGGCATATTGCAGGTGCTTTCTTAAGTTTTCCACATATTGATGTGTATTGGCAGCGTTTATCAAATTTTGGTCTGATGTACGGTACAGCAGATGCTGAGGTAGAACCATTCTTCTACCAGTCATCAGCTCAAAAGGTGACATCTTGGTAGCACTACTTGGAGTTGCTCTTAATGCCATTAAGACTAGAGGTAGTTTTACATCCCAGTCTTTACCCGTTTCACTCACAAACTTTTTGAGGATTTTAACAATGGACTGGTTGTAACGCTCTACACCACCACTTGAGGCAGCTCTATAAGCAATATGGAGCTTTCTTTTAACCCCTAGTATTTTCCACATTTTGGTCATCACTTCGCTAGTGAAGTGGGTCCCCCGATCTGACTCGATTCTTTGGGGTAAACCAAATCTGGAAAATACGTGGTTGATGAGCAACGCTGCACATGTTTCAGCACTATTGTTAGGTGCACTAATGCACTCTACCCATTTAGTGAACAGGCATGTTACGGTTAACATGTATTTGTTACCTCTTAATGATCTTGTTACCGGGCCAATAAAATCAATTTGTATATCTGACCATGGCATTACCATCCCCCTTTTCTGCAATGGCGCTCTATGCGTTGGTGCAGTGGGTTGGAACTGTGGGCAGATTAAACACCCTTGACAGTAGGTTTGAACATCTTTCAACATGTATGGCCAAAAAGCGTAGTCACGCAATATTTCGTACGTGAGTTTGGCACCCCGATGACCAGATGTGGGAGCATCATGGGCATGTTGAAGCATTAGACCTCTGAACTTGGTGGGTACTACCCACTGCTGGATGCCAGTTTTTGAAGTTCTAATTAACAAACCATCCTGTAACTTGAATTGTGATCTAGATTTTATTAAGATTCTCAGATCTTCTTTGCCAATACAATCATCTTTTGAGATGGGGTTGCTTTCAGGATCTTCTATGTGTTTATAGAAGATGCCTACAATGGGGTCTTCTTTTTGACTAGTGATCAGGTCCTCACTAGGAGAATCCTGACTCCATTGTACCAAGTTAGGCTCACTCTGTTGTTTTGCCTGGTTTCTGGTAATGGCTTCTACCTGAATTGCACCCATTAAATGGTCAATATTAAGGAGTTCTCCAGTTATGGCTCCTTGTTTGGCTAATGAATCCGCAAAGGTCATTGCCTTCCTTATCAGGACCTAAAACTCTGGAATGACCCTTGGTCTTTTTCCAGTGTATGGTTAAATCATTGGATACCACCAGATTATCAATCTCGCAGAACAATTTGCCATGCTTGACTGGTTTGTTATTGCTTTTCTGCATGTCATTTCTTTTCCAAGTTGGCAGGTATTCAACAAAACTGTCACGCACATAATTTGAGTCGGTTATGATCACAAATTCATGAATACCATGTTCAATAGCCATTCCAATGGTTTTGAAAACAGCAGTTAGTTCAGCAACTTGACTGGATCTTGGTCCAATGTTGAAACCTATAGATATATTTGGGAATCCATTTGCCCCCGTTATACCAATGCCAGCGACTAATCTGCGCTCATTATCAATAGTGGCATGGTAAGAACAACCATCAACATATACCCAAGGTAATGTTTGACAATGGTCTTCATTGTACATTTTATATGGGGAAAGCAATTGTTCCTCCAGAAAATCATCTTCTGATAATTCTTCCCCAGGATCTCTAGCAGTACAGTCGTGGAGCTCAGCAAGCCCTTGTGTGACTGGATTCTTTTTATTCTGCTTGTAGCGAATTTCTAATGGCCAGCCTTGCAAGGAAAGAGTCCACGCTGTTATGCGGCTATTAGACAAATTCCCATCTCTTATTCTTTCACTTTGCAAATATAGCAAAGGCTGGTGGGCCGTTTCTACAATAATTTTCTCGCCCTGTATATAGCTGCGGAAATTTTGTAGAGCCCATACAGTAGATAAGAGGGCTTTTTCGCAATCGCTAAATTTTATTTCTACTGGGGATAGATTTTTGCTCGCATAAGCAATGGCTTTGTTCAAATTATCATGCTTTTGGTATAAAACAGCACTCATGCTTACATCTGTGTACCCTGTTTCTAAGTAGAAAGGTTTGCCACCTTCAGGGTACGCTAAGCAAGGTGCTTGAGTGAGTTTTCTCTTCAGCTCTCTGATGGCTGTCTCTTGAGACTCACTCCAGTGCCATTTCACATCTTTCTTTAGAAGAAGTAGTAGTGGTTTAGCTAATTCCGCATAATTATCAATGAATTTGCGAGAATAATTCGTCATACCCAGGAATGATCTCAATTCCTTTAAGTTAGTTGGGTTTTTAGAATTCACTATCGCTTCCACCTTTTTCTTCTGGGGATTTAATCCGTCAGAGGTAACTTCATGTCCCAAGAAGTTTACACGAGTGCGGCACCATTGAGCTTTTTGCAGGGATAATTTGACACCTGCCCTTTTAAGTTGGCTGAGGACGTGTTTAAGCTCTGCGATGTGTTTTTCAAAGTCTGTGCTTTTGATTAAAACATCATCAACATAAGATAAGGTCCCCCTTTCCAGTGCGTCAGGCATAGCCTTATGCATGAATACAGCAAATTCATGTCCAGAACTTATGTATCCAAATGGAAGTCTCTGAAATGCATACTGAACCTTTTGGAAGGAGAATGCTAGCTTATATTGGTCCTCTTCATGTACCTTTATGGTCCAATATCCCTGTGCACAATCAATGGCAGTGAATATTTTGGATCCCTGCATTTGTGCTAGGCACTGGTCAATGTATGGTACAGGCCAGCCAGACATGTATACTCGTTTGTTTAGCTGTCTTAAGTCAGCACACAAACGCCATTGTCCATTGGGCTTAAGGACACCTAGAATAGGATTATTATAAGAGCTGTGCACCTGTCTGATAATACCTCTTTCTTCCAAATTCCTTATGATCCCTGCAAGAGAATCATATGAGGCTAGGGGAAGTCTGTATTGTTTGACAAATACAGGTGGCGCATTAGGATCTGTTTGTATCCTTGCAATGTGCAAGTCTGTAGTACCACAGTCATAAGAATCCTTAGCGAAAATATCCTTGTATTCCCTTAGGAGTTCTCGCAGCTGTTGGCATTCATCATCGCTGGAACAGCCATTAGCTAAGGATATTTGCCCTTCGACTATTTGCTGAAATCCTGGAAAGATTTCAGGCTGTCCTATTTCATAGGCTTCTTCCAACCTAGAGGTGAGATCCCCTTGATTATAATTTGCATTGCTCCCATGACTCTGGGTATTGGCGTAATCTTGCTGTTTGATTGGCTGATCAAACACTAGAGAGGCTTCTTCAATCTTACAGATGCCTTCCTCTGAGCTGAAGGGATAAATAGACTGAATATTAAATAGACCCTCTGGCATAGATGCAAAGGATTGTTCTATTAATTGTTCTTCAGTTAAGTATCCTTCAGGTATTAGCCCAATTACATTATTCTGGAATCCAAAAGTGTAATAACTTGATTCCAGTGCATATCCTATGGTAGTTCCCTTGGATAATGTTATATCCTGTGGGGTCATGTTATGCACAATAATATGTATTGGAACAGTTCCAATATTCACCATAGGAGTGTAGGTTACTGTGACACCCAGATTTTGTATTCTATGGGAGAGGCAAATCAGTGTTTCAGAAGTTTTTAATTTCTGACCTCTCTTTACCTGTAAGGGTAACAGAAATTTATCAGCCCCAGCAGGAATTACAACATTGCTAGATACCTGCATATTCACAGCATATGGCAATTGCTGGTTTGATTTCAGGGCTGCATTTTCATCCTGAAATACTTCAGGGTCCCCCTTTAACCTGCTCCAGAGGCAAGAATTAATCAAATCTATTTGTATGGCATATCTATGTAAGATATCATTGCCAATGTATATTTGATTATGGGGAGTATTTAAAACTAAAAACAGGTGCTTCACTGACTTATTTCCTATAGAGATAGATAATAAGCACTTAGCTGTGATGTTATAGCTTTCAAACCTGTCATCCAGGTTGCTGACACTGTGGTCTTGGGGAGAAAGATATTTAATCACTTTAGGTTCAGCTATCTGCGCTAATAAACCTTCGCTTATATAGCTAGCTTCCTGTTTTAAGTTTATTTTAGCATACTTGGTTTTACCAAGGTCATGCACTTGTATAGGGATAAATAGATCCTCTTTAACTCTCTCAATCCCTGTGAGGTATTGAGCGTGGCCTCCCCCCTTAGGGACTTTATGATCCCTCTTGTGGAGTGATATGGTTAATACATCGCCATCTAGGGAAATATTCGCTATCTTTCCAGGTGATATTTTAAAAGTATTACCATCAGAGCCACTAAAAGGAGTCTGATCATCTATTTGTAGGATAGTGATTTCAGGTACAGAGTTATTCCTGAAATGAATCTCCACAGCATCTGGTTTCTCTTCCACCACATGACAGCTATGTCGGGCGTGAGATATACCAGATTTTTCATAATTGATAGGCCGTTTAACTTGTGACCAAATTACATTATTTATGCAATCAATTATGGTGCTTAATCGCTTCAGGAGATCACTACCAATAATTAAACGATCAGTTGGCAGATCCACTATAATGACAGGGTGTCTTATGACCCTGTTCCCCAATTTAAATTTTAACCAGGCAGTACAGTAGACTTTTAGGGAGTCACCCCCGACACCTATTAGAGAACCGTCAAATTCTTTTATTTTAGGTTTGTGGGGTGTTAGCTCATTTAGCTGTGTGTAGTACCTGTGGGATAAGATAGTCGCCTGTGACCCAGTGTCAATTAATCCCCTGATAGGGTTGGAGACTGAATCTTGCAGCTCAACTAATACATAATATCTTCCTGCAGTTTCTACCATTTCACACATAAAATTGGCATTATCATACATTTGTGGGCTTTGCCACGTGTTACCTGAGTTTGCCATGTCATTCGATGAAGAGGAATCTTCATACCTACCTGTTTCCTCTATGACAGGGTCGGCTGGATTCTTTTGTACTGCATCTGTGGAGATAAGGTTAGGAGAGAGCTGCAAGGGAAGAGGTTTGTTAGTTTTTCCCGGATGAGGTCGCTCAACGTCACAGCTAATTTGTCCGTTTCCGGTCTGTGGGGAGAGAATATGATTAGTATTATTGATATTTATCATTACATTTTGCATATCTCTCCCCTCCCCTTTAGGTGATACTGCAGTATTTATGACTGTGCCTGTGGTCCACTGCTGACCACTGGCTGTACCTCTAAAAAAGTATTGTTCGGTTGCTGAGCCGTAGATTTTTGACTCATATTAGCGATTTGTTCGCTCAACCGATTTAACTGGGTAAACAGCATATCTACCTGATTGTACAAGTTGCCTCTACCCCTGGGCCTATCTCTTGGTGCCCCATTGTACTGATTCCTGGACCATTGGGTTCCCTCAGAATCAGGGCCGCTGTTTCTATTCTGGTGTGGTTGCCCCTGGGGTTCAGCTTGTTCAGCATTAGTACTTTGGGGAGCATTATATACCTGGCGTGTCTGGTTACCCTGAGAATATCTTCGCCGTCTATTGTATCTACCCTTGCGTGGATACCAATTATTGGGTGGGTATTCTCTTTGTGAGTAATTATTCACCTGATTATGTCCCCCACTTTGGTTATAGTCTCCCTGCGCCTCAATCTGTGTAGGGGGAGAGGCAGAATTAAACCTCTGTGGAGATGGCCTGTTTTGACTGGTCACCTCTGCATCAGTTCTCTTTTTAGATTCCAAATTGAGGGGGCTAGGTGACACCCTAGTTTCTGCTACAATTTTGGGTTTTGACTCCTTTTTCACCCCCTGTTCACTGGATTGCTGAATAGAGTATAACTTCGTACTTTCTTTGATCAGCCATTCCAATGAGCAGTCCTCATCAAAATGTCTAGCTAAGTTGATTTTGATGGGTGTAGGCAGTGCTTAAAAAAATAAATTTACAAATTCTGAGCCATCAAATTTGGGATTATCTTCAGCCATACTGTACGCAATTTTTCAATACAGAAAGGAATTTGATTGGACTCTGATTCGCACGACACTTTAAACCATATACCGCTATTTTCGCAGCAGTTTTAGTGCGATATTGCCCAAATTCTTTTCTGCATTGTCATTTTACCCCATTCCAGGAATGAATATTCATATCCTCTAGTGAGGCAAAGAATTTGTGATGCTTACTGTCAAATACCCAGGGCAGAAATTCAATTTTCAATTTCTCACTTGTAACATTCATTATAGCTAACGCATATTCAAAAGCTTGTAAATGATCAATTACAGATGTTGTATAGGTACTGCGCGTTGTACGAAGGTGATTATTTTATGGGAATCATAGACTTTATCAGACTTATTTTGGGATTCTCTGTTAGAGTTTCCCTCCCCCGCATCAGCTGCGCTACAGCTGTCCTCTGGATCTACATCCTGAGGGGATTGTCTATTTGGGAAATCTATTTCTGACCCGTTAGGGGTCATTTGTCTATGTTGTTCTATATATTTTCGTACCTCGTCCCTGACGCATTCGCTAAAGGAGTTAGCATTATCTGTGTTATTCTCATTGCTAATATAGGGGTTTTGATTATGGCGATATGACCTTTTTAAATCGCTTAATTCTCTCTGGCTTTGCGCAAGCTGTTCATTTAAATCTTGTATCTGCGCGATTAAGTCCATATTGTGCTTATCTAAGGTGGCTAGGTTTTGGGCAAATTCATCCATTTTATTTTTGGCTATTTTAAACCCTCTTCGCGTCTGCGTGAGGAACGAATACTATTTTCTAGCTCCTGTATTTGCAATCGTTTGTCTGTGACACAAAACGACATTTCGTCAATTATGCATATTAAAAGGGGCCAGGATTTTAGTATTAGTTCGTCTCGCTTTTTGGAAGCTTTGCATTGATTAATCATTAATAATTCCTGGAAGAATTCATTCTCTTCATTCCACATATTATTATTAACGGTAATATTTTTAGCCCTAGTTTCAAGTGTATCCATAAAATCATTTAATTCACCCGCAATATTAAACTTCCCTTTAAGGTAACTTAAGATATCTTTCTTAAGGACCTGACCTTTAGTAATAGGTATGGTTAGGGGACCAATTTCATTGCTATGTATAGAATTAAATGAGTCACTTCTGGCTACAGACATTATTATATTGGTTTAGTACTTAGTTAAACTAAAACGCTAATACAATTTTTGCCAATAAAAAGAGAGAAGGAAAATTTTTATATTTAAAAAAAAAAATAATATATTATTAATTTTGAAATATGAAAAATTAATATTCCGAAATATGAAAAATTAATATTTTTGATTAACTTTGAAAATATGAAAAATCAATATTTTTTTATTAATTTTGAAATATGAAAAATTAATATTTTTATTATTTTTTCAAAATCTTTAATAATATTTCAAGATATTAATGTCAATCTCGAAATATGAAAATTAATATTTAAACTTTTCAAAAAAAATTATATCTTCAAAATATTAATATCGAAATATGAATTTTTTTTAATTTTTTTTTTCTCTTTTATAATAATTTCTATTTACTTACAAATATATTATATCAAATATGATGGAATATTAATAAATCCCAGCGGTGCCTCCAATTATTATGTCAGTATATTTATGAAAATCTTAGTAGTGCTATCCAAATAATATATAAGTTTATGGCAGGGTTATAAACACAATCTTAAAATAATTTTCCTTAAAAATTGAAACCCTAATCAACCATGCATCTACTAGACCATACAATTAATATAAATATCTGAATTCTTTTATTTAGTTAATATCCATAAACATATTGAAGTATATTCGCAATAAAAGGAAATGAAACAAAATTTATATGCGTTAAAACCAACTCTTAAGATATGCTATCCTTCTTACAAAACCCAGAAAGATATACCTTCACAATTCAGCCTTATTTATTTAATACAATGGGACTAAAACCTTTAACATCCAAGCAATACAATTTTAAACTGTGCACTTTCAACAATAGGATAATATATATATATATTCTGCTATTTAACTGCAATTTATCTTAATACAGAATTAACTTACAATATCAGAACTTGCACAGATGATTTACTTAGCAAATCAGATACAGATTTAAAAGTATAATCTGCTCTTTAAATCTATTAACTGTAAAGGCTATGCATATGACTTATCTTACAAAACCCAGAAAACTGTATCTTTAAACTGCAGTGGCTTTAAAATATCACATGTAATTAGCAGCCCTTTTCTTATACTCTATATATATACGTTACCAAAATGAGATCCAACTTCAAGATTTTTCACACCTCATATAAAATAAGTGTAATTGCAATGCAATAGGAGAGTATGGCCCACTTTGTTTTTGTAGTTTGACTGTGTCCCACGCAAAACAGTTTCAGTCAGTTACCAAACTTTGCAGCCAGTGTGTCTCCTTCCTTCTGTATACACTATATATTGTAATCATTGGTGTGAAATATGGGTGGCCCTTCGAAACCTTGTCCCTCTATTGGATAACTGGATATCCCATTTCCAACAGCCAAAAATCTTTCTGGCTGTAGTTCTCTAGTGGCAACACCGGGTGGCAGCATTATGAACAGGCATAGTAACATTTGAAACAACTTACATCAGTATTTCTATGAAATGGTTATTAATTTTATCATAATTTACTGCGACAACTATTCATAATATTTGTTTTGGATAAGTTATATCTTAATGAATTTTCTGATCATTTTGATATGAGACATCACATATATCTAACATTATATTAAAATAATTTAACACTGTTAATTATTAGCTTAAAATGCATTATCATTTTATCAGTATTCTGGCATTTCTTTGCAAATAACAGCTTATTTTTATATCTCCAGATTGGTAGTATTTAAAACTCCTGATATACTGCATTCACCCAGATGTAGTATGTAACATTTCTGTGTATTCCTTCCTGAATACATAAATCCTGTTTATGTAGATCTGAAATAAAAATAAATGTTAATGATCACTTCTCTTCAGGTCCATAAACATCTATTCATGTTCTTAAACACACAGAGGCTAAGATATTCATGCTTTCAAAATATGTATGTCTTGTATTTATTTCCCTAGTATATTTTATCTGAAATCTAACTACAGTTGCTTTGAAATCATAATGTAAGCCATGTGTCTTCACTGTGTGCTGTATGTTCTAACTGCCCTTTCAGTAACTTCAGACTCCCTGTCTCCCATTCACTACATGGGGTCCCCTGCACAAAAGGGCAAATGCTGAAAATCTCACATGACTTGTCACTTGAGCTAGATTCCTAGGTATATTGGGAGGGGTAAATAGATTTTATCTCACATTCCCAAGCAATCATACATATGGCTTTCTGAAATTGTGGCTACATTTTAATTAAACCAAATGTTGTATTGTCAAGCTTTTGGAGACATCCTGGAGATGTGTATTCAGAATTTGACCTGTGTTAATTGAAGAAGTGGGGGTAGAACCAAACCTGTCTGTTTAGTCAGTTCTTCTGAATGCAATGAGTTATTTTCTACTGATCAGTGAAAATATCTGATCAAAGATACAGATTTATTAATCTTGAAATATATGATCAAAATATATACTTATTAATCTCACATATACCTTGACACTAGCACAAACAGTCCGACTTTTCTTAAAAATAAAACAACGTTGATCCCAAGATATCCCACATGCAGAAAAATGAATTCCAAATTCCCAGTCAACGTGCTTAAAATAAGTAGACTGAATTAGCTTATTTTTTTTAAATTGAACAGCCTTGCAGTGGATCACAGACCGTCTGAGCAGCTGACAAGTCTACAGATTATGTATACAAGCGGCATGTACCTCATATGATTGAGGTAATTTTGAGTAAATAGGCATTCTACTTATTTTAAGCCTTAGGTTTTGGTCGATAATAGTCTTAACCTAAGTCTAAGGTGGTGTATAGAAGAGCGCCCACTCTGAAAACACGTTTGGCTCCTAGCAAAGTTGTTAGAGATAAGTTTAAAGGTGATAATACTCCCCAAATCAATTTTATGTGATCCAGGCCTACTAGAAATAAAATCTCTAGATACTGTAGAAAACGTTATGGGATGTGTAGCTCTATTTCACATCCACTTTTACATCACACACTACTGGTGAAACGTTCCCGATAAGAGGATTCATGACTTGTGAATCATCTTTTGTCATATACCTTTTTTTTTCTTTTTTTTTTGAAAATATATTTTTATTGAGGCAAAATAAATGGGTACAATAATCGAGAGATGGAGGGTAACATCTCCACAACAATAATAATACAGGTAAATGGTCAGGTACTATAATACATCATGAGGTAAAGTAAAGTGTCATGCGGCATGATGTCATCCCCATCAATGCCTCTTTTTATAATAATTAAGACTTTGTGTCAATATAATAGAGATCCTCTCATGGGATCTGGCAACTTGTCCAAGCTGAAGGCATCTTCCAAGAATGCAGAGAGTCCTCATCATAAGTTGGGAAAGTCCATAATACAGTAATTTTAACATAAATTTGTATAGAACACGTATTTACGATAAAGGAATGCAAACAGGTATGTCAATCAGGGTGGGGAAGAAAAAAAAAAAAAAAAAAAGGAAAAACCCCAAGGGGGGGGGGGGGGAAGATAAGAGGGAGAAAAGGGAGGATGGGAAAGTGGGGTAAGAGGAAGCGGGAGATCAGAGAGCCATGCGTGAGGGGAGGGGAAGGAATTATTAAACTAATAGAAGTGGGCAAGGGTAAGTAAAACTCGCCAAAGCCATTCCCTATCCGCCTAGCTATCAGCAAGCTTTATTACTGGGTTCAGGTCATCCCTTCACTTTTTTTATAGTCGTCCCAGAGGTACCAGATCAAACAGTAAAGGTTGTAGCGTCCTTCTATTCTAAGTGAGTATTTCTCCATTTTCTGGATATAGTCCAAGGTCTCGAGAACAGGCGTCAGTGTCAAGGAAGTGTGTTTTGTCCATTGTCTCGCAACAGTTAATTTAGCTGCTAGGAGGATAATAACACAGAGTGAACGCGTTGGTTTTGGGAGATCCTGCAGGCCCAGGTGGAAGAGTGCCATTTCTCCTGTGAGACAATCAGTCATTCTTAGCTGTCTTAGCAATTCTGCCACCTGAGTCCAGAAAAATCTCAGTCTGGGACACTCCCACCAGATGTGTAAGTGTGTGCCTCTCTGCGTACAGCCCCTCCAACACTCCGCCGGATGGGAGGGGAATATTCTATGCAACCTGGTCGGGACCCAGTGCCACCTAAGTAGAATTTTAATGTACAATTCAAATAAGTTAGAGCAGCGAACCGCTGTGATGATGTCCTGAAGAGCACGCTGCCCAGCCCCCTCGGGAGACGCCACCCCCAGATCTCTCTCCCAGTCATTAGTAGATTGAGTCTTGGTAAAGTATAGAGAGCCAAGTAGCAGCTTGTAGTGGAATGACAAAGTGCCCCGCAGATATCTGCCCATCAGCCACCTCCTCTCCCACATAGTTAAAACTCTTGTATTTGTTTTATGGAATCCCCAAGACAGGAGAAGTGAGACTAGTCAGAGATACTCGAATTGCATGTCTTTGGGAAAGTCTTCCGTTGGGTAGTCGGAGGGCGGTATTGCAAGGACATCTCCCCTATAGAGATCCGAGACTAGATTGATCTCCAGGGCTTCCCATTTTTTGGATGCGATTCAGGGAGACATTGTAACAATGCTTTAATAGAGTGTATTGGGGAAGGATGCAGCGCTACCCTGTCATGGGCTTGGAGTTCCCTCCAGCTTCTCAAGCATGTTTTGATAATGCGACTATGGATACCCTCAGAACATCAGCGTGATCCGGGATCCAGATGAGGTCAGCCAGTTCAATTCCAGCTGGTAAGGAACTCTGTTCTATTTGGAACCATCGGGAGGTGCAGTCCCGAACTCCCCAGGCTGTAATATTTGCGAAAGCATGGCTGCCTTATAGTAGTAAGTGATGTTGGGCGCAGAAATGCCCCCGCACCTTTTAGACTTTTGTATCTGGACTAGAGATAACCTCGCGTGACGGTCTTTCCAAATATACTTAGTAAAAACAGATTGAAAATGGTTAAGGAGATAAGCCAGGACCGCAACAGGGAGACACCGAAAAAGGTAAGTCAGTCTCGGGAGCAATAGCATTTTTAGAGCCACAACCCTGCCCGTCCAGGACACCTCTGCTATCTTCCAGCCAGAGATGACCTGTCGGAAATCTCTAAGAAGGGACCCGTAATTAGCAGCTACAATCTTTTTGGGGTCATGAGAGAGCGTTACACCTAAATGTTTTAGGCCCTCTGTGGACCATTTGAATGGGTATGTGGTTCTCAGCTCATCTAGGAGGGACGTGGTCAGTCCCATGGCGTAGGCCTCCGTATTCGTATAGTTTAGTTTGTAATACGTCAGATCCGCAAACTCAGCTAATATTTTGAATAGTTCTGGGAGTGACCCCTCCGGCTCGGTTAAAAATATTATCAGGTCATCTGCAAACAGCGCCAGGGTATGTGGCATATCGTAGAGCATTAGCGGCTGAAGAGAGGGAGACGACCAAAGCTTAATCGCCAGCGGCTCCATCATCAGGGCAAAAAGAAGCGGAGACAGGGGGCACCCCTGCCTCGTTCCGTTTTTAATATCAAAGGCTCTGGAGACAAATCCTACCCCTCTAACCATGGCCGAGGGGCCCGAATATAAAGCCATCACCGCCGTCACAAATAAGGAGGGAAACTGGAAGGCACGTAGGACCGCCACCATGTAATCCCACCGGACCCTGTCGAATGCTTTCTCAGCAATGACAGGGTAACCAGTGGGATCTCCAATGAAGCCGCCTCAAAAAAAAATGTTTAGTAGCCTTCTAGTGTTGTCTGAGCCCTGGCGTCCAGGGGTAAACCCCACCTGATCAGGGTGTATCAAGTATGGGAGGACCCTATTCAATCGTACGGCTAGGATCTTAACGTATATCTTAACATCACAGTTGATAAGTGAGATTGGCCGATAACTTTCACACAATGTAGGATCTTTCCCTGGTTTGGGTATGGCTTAAGTCTTGGAATGCAGATATGACTTCTAAGTCAACTTTGCTTTCTCTTTCTTTCCAAGGTAATAAATTATTTGGTTCTCAGTTAGACTCAATAATTTCAACTGTTACTGGGGGGAAGGGAGCCTTTTTACCTCAGGATAAAAAATCTAAAGGTAAATATAGGGCTGCTAATCGTTTTCGTTCCTTTCATCAGAATAAGGAACAAAAGCCTGACCCTTCCTCTAAAGGAACAGTTTCTGTTTGGAAACCTTCTCCAGTTTGGAATAAATCCAAGCCTTTTAGAAAGTCAAAACCAGCTCCCAAATCCGCATGAAGGTGCGGCCCTCATTCCAGCACAGCTGGTAGTGGGCAGGTTACGATTTTTCAAAGATGTTTGTATCAATTCGATTCAAATTCTTTGGATTCAGAACATTGTTTCACAAGGGTACAGAATAGGTTTCAAGGTAAGACCGCCTGTGAGAAGATTCTTTCTTTCACGCATTCCAGTAAACCCAGTAAAGGCTCAAGCATTTCTGAAATGTGTTTCAGATCTGGAGTCAGCTGGGGTAATTGTGCCAGTTCCAGTTCTGGAACAGGGCCTGGGGTTTTATTCAAATCTGTTCATTGTTCCAAAGAAAGAGAATTCTTTCAGACCAGTTCTGGATCTAAAAATATTGAATCGTTATGTAAGGATACCAACATTCAAGATGGTGACTATAAGGACTATTCTGCCTTTTGTTCAGCAAGGGCATTATATGTCCACAATAGACTTACAGGATGCATATCTTCATATTCAAATTCATCTGGACCATTATCAGTTCCTGAGATTCTCTTTTCTAGACAAGCATTACCAGTTTGTTGCTCTTCCTTTTGGCCTAGCAACAGCTCCAAGGATCTTTTCGAAGGTTCTCGGTGCCCTTCTTTCTGTAATCAGGGAGCAGGGTATTGCGGTATTTCCTTATTTGGACGATATCTTGGTACTTGCTCAGTCTTTACATTCTGTAGAATCTCACACGAATCAACTTGTGTTTTTTTCTTCAAAGACATGGTTGGAGTATCAATTTACCAAAGAGTTCCTTGATTCCTCAGACAAGGGTAACCTTTTTGGGTTTCTTAATAGATTCAGTGTCCATGACTTTGTCTCTAACAGAAAAGAGCTTGTTGAAACCTTCAGTCTCAATCTTTCCCTTCGGTAGCTTTGTGCATGGAAATTTTAGGTCTCATGACTGCTGCATCGGACGCAATCCCATTTGCTCGTTTTCACATGAGATCTCTCCAGCTTTGTATGCTGAACCAATGGTGCAGGGATTATACAAAGATATCACAATTAATATCCTTAAATCCCAATGTTTGATCTTCTCTGACTTGGTGGTTAGATCACCATTGTTTAGTTCAAGGGGCCTCTTTTGTTCGTCCAACCTGAACTGAGATCTCAACAGATGCAAGTCTTTCAGGTTGGGGAGCTGTATGGGGATCTCTGACAGGGCAGGGGGTTTGGGAATCTCAGGAGGCGAGATTACCAATCAACATTTTGGAACTCCGTGCGATTTTCAGAGCTCTTCAGTTCTGGCTCTTCTGAAGAGAGAATCGTTTATTTGTTTTCAGACAGACAATGTCACAACCGTGGCATATGTCAATCATCAAGGGGGGACTCACAGTCCTCAGGCTATGAAAGAAGTATCTCGGATACTTGTATGGGCGGAATCCAGCTCCTGTCTAATTTCTGCGGTTCACATCCCAGGTATAGACAATTGGGAAGCGGATTATCTCAGTCGCCAGATGTTACATCCGGGCGAATGGTCTCTTCACCCAGAGGTATTTCTTCAGATTGTTCAAATCTGGGGGCTTCCAGAAACAGATCTGATGGCCTCTCATCTAAACAAGAAACTTCCCAGGTATCTGTCCAGATCCAGGGATCCTCAGGCAGAAGCGGTGGACGCGTTGTCACTTCCTTGGAATTATCAACCTGCTTATATCTTTCCGCCTCTAGTTCTTCTTCCAAGAGTGATTTCCAAAATCCTAATGGAGCGTTCGTTTGTACTGCTGGTGGCTCCAGCATGGCCACACAGGTTTTGGTATCCGGATCTCGTTCGGATGGTAAGTTGCCAACCTTGGACACTTCCGTTAAGGCCAGACCTTCTGTCTCAAGGCCCATTTTTCCATCAGGATCTCAAATCATTAAATTTGAAGGTATGGAGATTGAACGCTTAATACTTAGTCATAGAGGTTTCTCTGACTCAGTGATTAATACTATGTTACAGGCTCGTAAATCTGTGTCTAGAAAGATCTATTACCGAGTCTGGAAGACTTACATTTCTTGGTGTTCTTCACATAAATTCTCTTGGCATTCTTTTAGAATTCCTAGAATTTTACAATTTCTTCAAGATGGTTTGGATAAGGGTTTGTCTGCAAGTTCCTTGAAAGGACACATCTCTGCTCTTTCGGTTCTTTTTCACAGAAAGATTGCTAATCATCCTGATATTCATTGTTTTGTACAGGCTTTGGTTCGTATCAAGCCTGTCATTAAGTCAATCTCTCCTCCTTGGAGTCTCAATTTGGTTCTGAGGGCTTTACAGGCTCCTCCGTTTGAACCTATGCATTCTCTGGATATTAAATTACTTTCCTGGAAAGTTTTGTTCCTTTTGGCCATCTCTTCTGCTAGAAGAGTTTCTGAGTTATCTGCTCTTTCTTGTGAATCTCCTTTTCTGATTTTTCATCAGGATAAGGTGGTGTTGCGGACTTCATTTAATTTTTTACCTAAAGTTGTGAATTCTAACAACATTAGTAGAGAAATTGTTGTCCATTCATTGTGTCCTAATCCTAAGAATTCTCTGGAGAGATCTTTACATTCTTTGGATGCAGTAAGAGCTTTGAAATATTATGTTGAAGCTACTAAAGATTTCAGAAAGACTTCTAGTCTATTTGTTATCTTTTCTGGTTCTAGGAAAGGTCAGAAGGCTTCTGCCATTTCTTTGGCATCTTGGTTAAAGTCTTTGATACATCATGCTTATGTAGAGTCGGGTAAATCCCCGCCTCAAAGGATTACGGCTCATTCTACTAGGTCAGTTTCTACTTCCTGGGCTTTTAGGAATGAAGCTTCTGTTGATCAGATTTGCAAAGCAGCAACTTGGTCTTCTGCATACTTTTACTAAATTCTACCATTTTGATGTTTTCTCTTCTTCTGAAGCAGTTTTTGGTAGAAAAGTACTTCAGGCAGCTGTTTCAGTTTGATTCTTCTGCTTATAATTTCAGTTTTTTTCATTATAAGATTAAAACTTTTTGATTTGGGTTGTGGTATATTTTTTCAGCGGAATTGGCTGTCTTTATTTTATCCCTCCACATCTTGGGTATCTGCTATCCCATATGTCACTAGCTCATGGACTCTTGCTAGATAGAAAACATAATTTATGTAAGAACTTACCTGATAAATTCATTTCTTTCATATTAGCAAGAGTCCATGAGGCCCACCCTTTTTGTGGTGGTTATGATGTTTTTGTATAAAGCACAATTATTCAAATTCCTTATTTTTGATGCTTTCGCTCCTTTCTTATCAACCCACTTCTTGGCTATTCGTTAAACTGAATTGTGGGTGTGGTGAGGAGTGTATTTATAGGCATTTTGAGGTCTGGAAAACTTTGCCCCTCCTGGTAGGAATGTATATCCCATTCGACACTAGCTCATGGACTCTTGCTAATATGAAAGAAATGAATTTATCAGGTAAGTTCTTACATAAATTATGTTTTTTGCGGGGCATTGCCCCAAAGAAATCAGCTCTTTTACCTGTAAAAAAAAATACAAACAACCCCCCAACAGTAAAACCCACCACCCACTCAACCAAACAACTCAAATTAAAACCTATCTTCAAAACTTAAGCTCCCCATTGCCTTAAAAAGGGCATTTGGATGGGCATTGCCCTTAAAAGGGCATTTAGATCGTTTTCAGCCCAAACCCTAATCTAAAAATAAAACCCACCAAATAAACCCTAAAAAAAACCTAACACTAACCCCCGAAGATCCACTTACAGTTTTTGAACACCGGACATCCATCCTCAACAAAGCGGCAGAAGTCCTCAGCCAAACCAGGAGAATTCTTGTTCCAAGCGGGCCGAAGTCTTCATCCAAGCTGGCAGAAGTCTTCATCCAGACGGCATCTTCTATCTTCATCCATCCAGGGCTGGCAATACTGGTCAAATATATGAAGTCGCAAGGTTGGCAATAGTTTTTTTGCCATAGAAACCATTGGGCCAGGCTGAAAACATGTTTATCCTATGAAAGGCTTCACGCTGTGTATGTAACCCTTTTAAAATACCAGTTAAAATATATGAAGTGTATATCAATGAGAACGCTATATAACTGCCTTATTCAATTATGGTTCCATCTATAACCCATACACTCATATTCCTTAGGGGAGTGTGGGGGGTGCCATAGTGTTTGGTATACAGTGTGATCCCAAAGAAAAAGAAAACCCCTATTTAGCACACACTTAAACACATAGGTAGATCTGCAGAAAAATAAAACAACTTTTACTGTCAAATATTAAAAATACAAATATTGGAGCATCTGGATTAAACACACTACAATTGTCTATTTCAAAATAAGACAATAATCATTGAGGCTCTAAGTTTGCAAAATTAAGCAGATTCCATTACTGTCATAGGCCCATTGTAAGATGTAAACCGAGATATAAAAAGATCCTTAATAAACTACTGACTATAATTTTGTGCTACCCACATAGGTGGGTGAAGGGTGGGGCTTATCAGACTATCTCTTCGTAGGCAGCTGCTTACAATTATTGTGAAAAAGGTACGGGCTTGCAGTGACTATGGTACGGAATTACCTGTATATCAATGACAGAGAACACACAAATAAAGTATAACCATGTCCAGATTACTCACATTTTGTGGCTCCCTTTCTGCGGATCTACCTATGTGTTTAAGTGTATGCCAAATAGTGGTTTTCTTTTTTCTTTTTTGGGGGGATTACAAAATATATAAAGTGACAAGGTTGTCACCAATTTGTTTGCCATAAAGAGCATTGGGCCAGTCTGTTAACATGTCTGTTGTATGATGGGGTGGCCCACAGGATTTTAACCCATTTAAAATATGAGATACTTATTCAAAACCTAATCAAAATTATGCCATGTTTGCTATCTGTTTATTGCAATATAAGATGATTTTTTCTATAAAATGTAAGTTTGTTTAGGTTTTTGGAAAGTTTATTATTTTATTTAAAAGTAATATTCTTTTGTTTATAAATCTTTATTTTGCAGATTGCAATCAGTTGCAGAATAAGAAGCTGACTGAATAAGAATCCAACTTCAGGCTTGTACATTTTGCAGCTTTCTTGTACTTAAAGGGCCATGATACCAAAATGTTTAAATACATGAAAATGATGCAGTATAGCTGTAAAAAGCTGACCAGAAAATATCACCTGAACATCTCTATGTAAAAAAGAAAGATATTTTACCTCAAAAATTCCTCAGTAGCTACATCCCATTGTAAAGGACTTCTAAGCAGCAAATCAGTATGTCTGTCCCAGGACAGCTAAGGGATTGAGCCTCGTGCACTCTCATGTTATTTCCCTATTCAGTTTAAGGAAGTTTACTATGAAATCTGATGAGAGTTAAGTGAAATCTCATGAGATCACAGTAAAAGAGTTCATGACCTCAGCACTGCTGATGCTGATTGGCTGCTGTTCATTTCTTCATTTTTCTTTTTTTTTTTACCTGCAGCTGAGCAGTAACTGAGTATAACTGTTTACACAGAACTTACTCTGCTGAGCTGAGGAGATTGTGAGGTGAAATATCTTCCTTTTTTACATAGAGATGCATAGTTGCCAACATTTCAAAATAAATTCCAGGGACACTTTGCAGCAGAGCAAGCAAGCGGGTTACTGGAGTATTGACGACCTACTGTTCAACTGCTCCGCCCACTTATTTCTGCACTCAAAACACACCCATTTGAAAGTAATAGTATAATAGAGACTTATACATAGTTTATTATACAGATTACAGCACCAAGTTCTTACACCTACCCAGTCTCTGGAACACATTCTGGGCATATGCTTATATATACAACACAGCATCAAAATTAGAAAGACTCAATAATAATAACAATATTCCATTAGGAATGAATAATATTTAAATAATACACTATATCTATTTATCATCTATCTATCTGTATATATGTATGTGTGTGTATATATATATATAGAAGCAACAAATGTTGTGTAAAAGAGATTTTCAGGGACATTTTCAGGGACAAAAAAAATCCAGGGACATACAACAAAATCCAGGGACTGTCCCTGGAAATTAGGGACTGTTGGCAACTATGGAGATGCTCAGGTGATATTTTCCTGTTAGCTTTTTACAGTTATACTGCATCAGTTTCAAGTGATTTAGCACATGAGTATTATGTCCCTTTAGTATCAAGTGATTTAGCACATGAGTATTATGTCCCTTTAGTATCAAGTGATTTAGCACATGAGTATTATGTCCCTTTAATGTTTATTCAAAGTGGTTATAAAGCATACTGTGAATGAACACAAGAAAGCTGCAAAATATTTAGTTTTCTGAATGATTGTCTATAGGTTGTTTGTTAGATAAAGTTGATTTAAAAAAAAAAAAGCAAAGCAAAAAACATCCTTTGAGTGGAAGTCACATGTTTCCTGTTTAGAGTGGATCTAAAGTCTGCAGCCAGACCCTTCTCACAAAATGTGTTACAAAAGGAGGAATAGAAGCACTTATTCAACATAAAGCATATGAGAGCAGAAAGGGAGAAACCATATCAGACAGGGCTGCTTCTAGAGAATCTGGCTCCCAGGGCAACATTCCAAAATGCGCCCCCCTCACAGATTCTAAAGTCCCCCTCCTAGACCTTGCATGTAACTCTGTCATTTAGAGGTCAGCTCCAGCAGCAGTGCACTACTGAGACCTAGCTGAACATCTGGTGAGCAAATGACAAGAGACAAATGTGTGATGCTGCCAACCACCAGTTAGCTCCTAGTAGTACATTGCTGCTGCTTAGGATATGTTCATATGCTTTTCAACAATGGATACCAAGAGGACAAGAACAATAGAATTGTCTTAACATTTTTTGGTGTATCCTGACTTCTGAAAGTTTAATTTTGATTTTCCTATCCCTTTAAATAAGTCCTTTTTCTACTACAATGTTTTTTTCCAAATATATTGATATTATCAAAAAATATCTTTATATCTTTTACTAATTCCCATTCTATTTATACTTTTCTTATAGCTATGCATATTTATTTGTTTAATGCATATCAATCCCTTTAAATTCTTATCCAAAATGTATCTACGTCTAATAGACTTTAAAGTTGAACTTTGCAAAAAAGTCATTGGGTAAGATTTTCTAAAGGATTGCAATATGGCACTGGGTGTATTTGTAACATATTTAGGGGTCTATTACAATTATTTAGAAAAGTTTTATAACAATTTTTTTTTACAAAATTCACTATTAAAGCCTATGAGATTTTTGCACATAAATAATTTGATAAAGAACTGTAATACCTGTTTATTTTTCAAATATACTATACACACAGGCAGTAATAGACAGATATATGCACTCACAGGCAGTAATAGACAGATATATGCACTCACAGGCAGTAATAGACAGATATATGCACTCACAGGCAGTAATAGACAGATATATGCACTCACAGGCAGTAATAGACAGATATATGCACTCACAGGCAGTAATAGACAGAGATATGCACTCACAGGCAGTAATAGACAAAGACATGCACACACAGACAGTAATAGATAGAGACATGCACACACAGACAGTAATAGATAGAGACATGCACACACAGACAGTAATAGATAGAGACATGCACACACAGACAGTAATAGATAGAGACATGCACACACAGACAGTAATAGATAGAGACATGCACACACAGACAGTAATAGACAGAAATATGCACACACAGACAGTAATAGATAGAGACATGCACTCACAGGCAGTAATAGACAGAGATATGCACAGACAGGCAGTAATAGACTGAGACATGCACTCACAAGCAGTAATAGACAAAGACATGCACACACAGACAGTAATAGACAGAGATATGCACACACAGGCAGTAATAGACAGAGATATGCACTCACAGGCAGTAATAGACAAAGACATGCACACACAGACAGTAATAGACAGAGATATGCACTCACAGGCAGTAATAGACAGAGACATGCCCTCACAGACAGTAATAGACTGACACATGCACTCACAGGCAGTAATAGACAGAGACATGCACTCACAGACAGTAATAGACTGAGACATGCACTCACAGACAGTAATAGACTGAGACATGCACTCACAGGCAGTAATAGACAGAGACATGCACTCACAGGCAGTAATAGACAGAGACATGCACTAACAGGCAGGAATAAACAGACATGCACTCACAGACAGTAATAGGCAGAGACATGCACTAACAGGCAGTAATAGACAGAGACATGCACTAACAGGCAGTAATAGACAGAGACATGCACACACAGGCAGGAATAAACAGACATGCACTCACAGACAGTAATAGGCAGAGACATGCACTAACAGGCAGTAATAGACAGAGACATGCACTCACAGGCAGTAATAGACAGAGACATGCACTAACAGGCAATAATATACAGAGACATGCACTAACAGGCAGTAATAGACAGAGACATGCACACACAGGCAGTAATAGACAGAGACATGCACACACAGGCAGTAATAGACAGAGACATGCACTCACAGGCAGTAATAGACAGAGACATGCACTAACAGGCAGTAATAGACAGAGACATGCACTAACAGGCAGTAATAGAAAGAGACATGCACACACAGGCAGTAAGAGACAGACATGCACACACAGGCAGTAAGAGACAGAAATGCACACACAGGCAGTAAGAGACAGACATGCACACACAGACAGTAATAGACAGAGACATGCACACACAGACAGTAATAGACAGAGACATACACACACAGGCAGTAATAGACAGAGACATGCACACACAGGCAGTAATAGACAGAGACATGCACACACAGGCAGTAATAGACAGAGACATGCACACACAGGCAGTAATAGACAGATACATGCACACATAGACAGTAATAGACTGAGATATGCACTCACAGGCAGTAATAGACTGAGACATGCACTCACAGGCAGTAATAGACAGAGACATGCACTCACAGGCAGTAACAGAGATATGCACACACAGGCAGTAAGAGACAGACATGCACTAACAGGCAGTAAGAGACAGACATGCACACACAGGCAGTAAGAGACAGACATGTACACACACGCAGTAAGAGACAGACATGCACACACACAGGCAGTAAGAGACAGACATGCACACACAGGCAGTAAGAGACAGACATGCACACACAGGCAGTAAGAGACAGACATGCACACACAGGCAGTACGAGATAGACATGCACACACAGGCAGTAATATACAGGGACATGCACACACAGGCAGTAATAGACAGAGACATGCACACACAGACAGTAATAGAGATATGAACTCACAGACAGTAATAGACTGAGACATGCACTCACAGACAGTAATAGACTGAGACATGCACTCACATGCAGTAATAGACAGAGACATGCGCTCACAGGCAGTAATAGACAGAGACATGCACACACAGACAGTAATAGACAGAGATATGCGCTCACAGGCAGTAATAGACAGAGACATGCACTCACAGGCAGTAATAGACAGAGACGTGCACACACAGGCAGTAACAGACAGCGACATGCGCTCACAGACAATAATAGACAGAGACATGCGCTCACAGACAATAATAGACAGAGACATGCGCTCACAGGCAGTAATAGACAGAGACGTGCACACACAGGCAGTAATAGACAGAGACATGCACACACAGGCGGGGATAGATTGTTAGGCACATACACACACAGGCAGTAATAGACAGAGACATGCACACACAGGCAAGGATAGATAGGCATACACACACACTCAGGCATAAACAAGCACTCACATGTGAGTTTGTTAAAACTTGCCATTGTCATTATGGAGTAAATGACACATACACGCACCTATTAGTAAATAAATACAAAAAAAAGCAAAATGTCAGAAAGATTTTTTTTTTTTTATTCAACATAAATCCTGTTCCTTAGTATGTGGAAACCCAAGTTTTTTAAAGCACCTTTTTTAATTAGCTCAGTAAAACTAAAAATATGTACATATCATTATGTAAAGACCATGTATAATTTGTCATATGCATAAAACATCACCTCTTTAGTGACACAGATCAGTGAGATAGGAGACTGCTTTCCTCAGGGTGATTCCTCTCCTTACTTTCAGTTTTAGCTCTAAGTAGTTATCCGGTCTTAACACACCCCCTTTGTGATCTTGTTGCTCCATTAGTATGATTGACACCCAATGCAGCAAATTAACATAACAGCTTCCTTTCAAATATATATATATATATATATATATATATTAATGTATATGCTTGTGATCTGTGTATTTTAACATTTGCTATACCTGTAGTTTATCAAGCAAGCACTGCCACTTTAATACAATAAAAAAAAAAAAATGCTCCCTAATGTGCCCTGGGCCTCTGCCCGGGTTGCCCGCCCCTAGAAACAGCCTTGATACCAGGTACATTTACCAATGCTCATTTATAGTTAAACCAATTAATGTTACAGGGATCTAGAGAGAAGCTGTATAGGATCAGATACATATGTTAGACCACACCAGTATTACACAGGCACAATGATTTAGTAATTACACAGGGCAACAATATATTACTGGCACTACGTAGGTAAAAAAGGAATGAGTACGAAAAGGGATCCAAAATAGGGTACCAGTGCTGCCCCTTTAAATATAACCAAGAGATAAAGGGAGAGAGAGAATAAGGGGATAAATATAGCAATCAATCCTACCTATTAAATATAAACATAAAAGTAAACTTTAATTGTGATATGTTAAAATCAGAGAAGACTCTGTCCTCCACAAACAATACCCCCTCCCCATAAAATGCCATGTGTCGCTCCCCTGTTTCCTGGCCGATATCAGGAAGCGTCGGCTTCAGATGACAGGAGTGACAACCACGGATACATATACAACAGACGCGTTTTGGTCGTTACCCGGCCTTTCTCAATGTTAACAGTTGTGAAAATTATGGAAAATAAACAAGCCGAAGCTCCTCAGTAAGCTGCCTTATAAACGCCCACAGATATTAAGGTGGCCAATCACGCACCAATGAAAATCACACTCCCCCTCACACGTTACAGAGGGTGGGTGTGTAAGTCTCACATATCAGAAGTAAAGTTTACTTTTATGTTTATATTTAATAGGTAGAATTAATTGCTATATTTAGCCCATTATTCTCTCTCTCCCTTTTATCTATTAGTAATTACACTCACATGATTTCTTGTATTCACAACCATAAGACATTGTTCACTCTGATTGGGATTGGTTATCACTAATTGATTGGGGGTGGGGCTTATGGTTACATAAACACCTAATTCATACAGTTTAAGTTGTCTGAGGAAGAGGAAGGATGTTCCCTGAAAGATCACAAATAAATATACAGATGAAGAGTGAGTGCTGGGTCCATTCTCAAGTTGTTTGTAATGGAGTGAGAGTGCATCTGTATCTATATTTATCTATATCTATCATATAATATGGATTGCTAAACACATTGTTTTTAACCCCTTAACGACCAAGGACGTGTCAGGCACGTCCTACAAAAAAAATACAGTTAGTGACCAAGGACATGCCTGACACGTACTCTTGGGTTTGAAGCTCTGGAAGTGACCGTGATCACTTCCAGTCGCTTCCAGGGTATCGCAGTGATGCCTCAATATTGAGGCATCACTGTAATACCTTTTTTAAGCATCTGATGCAGAGTGTCAGGGTACAGGTAAATGACATATATATTATATATATATATAATATATATGTAAATAGGACAAGGGTATGTATGAAACCATATTTTTATCAGATATTACTGAAATAGGGTTGAAATTCTGATGTCAAGATTTGATTCACAAAACCCCCACAATTTGAATACACATCTCAATACTAAATTGCAGACGGAATGTCTCCAGACACTTTGACACTAAAGCATTTGTTTCCTAGCTGGAAATACAAATTTTAAAACATTTTTTTCTCTCTCACCTCACCACTTGATGAGATTAGATCTTTTTCAGACAAAGATACACATGGTGCCTAGATCAGAGTACATGCCCATGTATGGGCTTCCTGCCAACAAGGGTGCCGATCCATCTGAGAGAGCTGTTGAAAATGCAAACATTTTCCAAAGGGACTGATAATTAGCACAAGCTCGTGGATTGACCCCATGCTATGTGGGTGGGGCAGTGAAGACCTTGGCCAGAAAAGACGTGTGCTATGGTGTAACTTTAAAAATTTACTGAGAGCAGACAAATTGGCATTTACAATCCATGTATGGCATGGGTAAAATTAGATACATTTTGAAAAGAGAAATAATGCCAATAGCTTCATGTGTTTGAAATAATTCAAATAACCATATATGTATATATATATATGGAACTGAAACATATCATATTAAATGAAGATTTGTTGCAGTGAATAGATATATGAATAAATAAATTCAAATCTGTAATAGATTAAATGTAAATTACAATGAACCCATTGTTAAAAAAACAGCATAGAAATTAATACATGTGTGTGTGTGTGTATATATATATATATATATATATATACATGTACATATATTCAGACAACATACTATATTATAAATTATTATTGAATAATAACTACATTAACAATATTGCAAATAGACATATGAATGCTTGAAACATTTCTAACAATTATTTCCCTTTCTATTGCAGGCATCAATTCATACATACAGAAATTGTAAAATGTGAAGCATGCTGTATCTACATGAATAAAATGTCAGGATTTAAATATTATCAATCTTGAATAGTTAGCAATATAAGTTACTTTAATATAATACAATGTTAATAATATAACATATTTGGTATCAGAATAACCAGAAATATGATCTTATACTACCCATCTATAATTGGGGTTGTATGTGATTGAGGCAAAACGTTTTGGTCTGATTAAATAATCATTTTATAAGAATAATTAAGTTGTTAAAAATGTTGGTTAAATCATAAATGTATTGCTGTGTTGTATGTCTACTGCCCCAGAGTGGCCAGAATCCAGTAGGACAGTTAAGGGAATTTACTGTTCAAAAGATGCGTTTCCATGGTGAACATGTTCAGCTCCGTTAAGGGCCAATCCGAGACAAGGTTTCCGTTTGGTCGTTTCCAATCTTACCTATGTTGGAAAGCTTATATAAGTTTAATGCAAGATAGAAAGAGGACAGATTGTGCTAAGCTAACTTGTAACTGGGTGCTGGGCGTGAGATACCATTTACTCTGGCAAAGCTAATCAACCTTTTCTCATTGATTGCAAAAACATACTTATTGATTTTCTGAGGTGAGAAAATTCCTATTAAGGAATACTGGATATCGATTGGCATTCATCTTGGTAATGTATTAAGAGATTACTATAGCAAATAAATTTAAAGAGCAGTTTGGATTTTAAGATACTATTTTATAGCCTATGTATTGTTAAACATATTTCTTTAATGCTAAATTGTTTTTATCTGTGCAAAACATAGAACATATATATATATATATATATATATATATATATATATATATATATATCTTAGAATTGATTTTTATTATAAGTAACTGTTTACAGTAAAATATATGTATTTTTAGTATCCTAATTAGAATTGTGTTAGAGTAAATTGTGGTTAAATAATGAGTGTATTGCTTGAATGTTAGCAGTATAATATCAGTAAATATCTTAGAATCTCATTGTGTTAACTGAATGAAAGGCTATTTGTAAATAAGGCTGGTTTTTAAAGGTAAACTTTTTTGGGCTTTGTAAGAAATATAGCATATGTTAATAGCTTTGAAAACGTGTATAATATTGTTTCATGTCCTGGTATTACAAATATATTCCAATATGCTCATAGCTATTAACTAAATAAAAGAATTCAGATATTTATATTAATTTTTGTGGTTTCTAGTAGGTGCATATTAATTAAGGGTTTCTATTTTAAAGGATAATTATTAAAAGTATTGTATTATAACCCTGAGGTAGACTGATATATTATTTGGATAGCACTACTGAAGATTTTTATGAATATACTGACAAGAGAGAGGCACTCTGTGGCCCTCTCTGCATCGGCCAGCGATGGTGCTGATTGTTGGTGGTTGGGAGCCATTCCAGGGAGGCGGGTGGATGGCCATCGCTGGAGGAAACTCATCAGAGAGGGGCGGGATCACATGCGGGAGCGCCGGGAGTGCGCACAGGTGCGGGCGCACAACCCTCCATGTGATCGCAAAGCCTGTTACATCACCCGCAGCCGAGTGGAGCAAGCGGAGAACAAGCCGGCAGTTTTAGGCATCTGCATTATTGGCAGAACTTCTCCAGTGATCCTAAAAACAGCAGTAAGTGCTTAGGACGAAAGAGAAGGAAGCCATTACAGTGTCCGGCGGACAATGAGTATACGCCCCCATTTAAGGTTGACCATAGCGGTGTGCTTATTACAGGAGGTTTGAATGGTAGTGGGAGAGTGTTGGTTATAGAGTGGCTACAGGGAATATTTGTAACTCAGTACAGCAGGTGCCAACTATGTTGCTTTAATTTAAATCACCCCAGAAAAGTCCAACCAAGGTGATTGACAGCCCCATGGACGATTAGCCGCACATGAGCAGCGGGAAGAATTACACAAGCAGCGGCTTGTGCAATGTTTAATGCGGGCAGCATATTTCTGGCTGCGATATTGGGTATCTTTGTGCAATTGTTTGTTTTGAGGGACTGAAACTCCATTTAAATACATTAAAGCCCTCACAATATGATTATTAATAGCTCATTTTGCATGTTAAATCTAACATAATAAGTATGTGATCTAACCTGATGTAACAAGAGTCTATTAGCCTGAATGATCAAACAAAACAACTGACTGATCATACTTTCATCCAATTTGTTAAGTGGGGCTGATGATGAGTTTCCCCCCATAAAATAATTAATACTTTTGCTTGTTAGATCTAACTTAATTAACATGTAATCTAACCTAATGTAACAAAGATCCATTAGCCTGAAATATTTTTTGTCTGACTTTTTTAAGTGGAGGGCTAGCTACAATACAAGAGGACCGCTAAATTATTGTGTGCCCACAAATAGGCAAATTTGCCCGCTTGTAGGCACAGGATAATTAATCAGCCTGTATAGTGACTGTTTTTTGCTACCGCAAACTCGTGGTTGTAATTAGCGCTTATAAAATTAACCAGAGATCAGATCACAGTATTACACTGTGAAACGCAAATATCGCTCCACTTGAAAACTGGCCCTTAATACCTAATATCTCTGTAATTATATTGGGTCTAACAAAACACGGACTGATGATACCTGATCTAACAAATATCTATAAAATTAGATAACTTTTTGTCGAATTTTTTGCTAAGATGGATATTCGGGGGTTAGTGTTAGGTTTTTTTAAGGGTTTATTGAGTGGGTTTTATTTTTAGATTAGGGTTTGTCCGGAAAAAGAGCTAAATGCCCTTTTAAGGGCAATGCCCATCCAAATGCCCTTTTCAGGGCAATAGGGAGCTTAGGTTTTTTTAGTTAGGATTTTATTTGGGGGGTTGGTTGTGTGGGTGGTGGGTTTTACTGTTGGGGGGGGTTGTTTGTATTTTTATTTACAGGTAAAAGAGCTGATTTCTTTTGGGCAATGCCCCGCAAAAGGCCCTTTTAAGGGCTATTGGTAGTTTAGTTTAGGCTAGGTTTTTTTTTATTTTGGGGGGCTTTTTATTTTGATGGGGCTATTAGGTTAGATGTAATTAGTTTAAATATCTCATAATTTATTTTTTATTTTGTGTAATTTAGTGTTTTTATTTGTAATTTAGTTAATTGGATTTAATTAATGTAATTTATTTAATTGCAGTGTAAGGTTAGGTGTTAGTGTAACTCGGGTTAGGTTTTATTTTACAGGTAAGTTTGTATATATTTTAGCTAGGTAGCTAGTAAATGGTTAATAACTACTTAGTAACTAGTCTACCTAGTTAAAATAAATACAAACTTAGCTGTAAAATAAAAATAAAACCTAAGATAGATACAATGTAACTATTAGTTATATTGTAGCTAGCTTAGGGTTTATTTTACAGGTAAGTATTTAGGTTTAAATAGGAATTATTTAGTTAATGATAGGAATTTTTTGTTAGATTTATTTTATTTATATTAACGTAGGGGGTGTTAGGGTTAGACTTTGGGTTAGGTTTAGGGGTTTATAACTTTAGTATAGTGGTGGCGACGTTGGAGGCGGCAGATTAGGGGTTAATAAGTGTAGGTAGGTAGCGACGATGTTGGGGGTGGCAGATTAGGGGTTAATACTATTTAACTAGTGTTTGCAATGCGGGAGTACAGCAGTTTAGGGGTTAATATCTTTATTATAGTGGCGGCGATGTCCGGAACGGCAGATTAGGGGTTAATAATTTTATTTTAGTGTTTGCGATACGGGAGGGCCTTGGTTTAGGGGTTAATGGGTAGTTTATGGGTGTTAGTGTACTTTTTAGCACTTTAGTTATGAGTTTTATGTTACGGCTGTCAGCCGTATAGGATCAGCTAGCACACTGAGGAATATCCGTGACCCACTCAGGAAACAAAATAAGCAGGATACAAGGTCTTCCCAAAAGAAATAGTAACTCTGTATATCTTCTTGAGAACTGGATTGACACACAGGTGATAACAGTAGAATTCTTTTAGTAAGTTTACCTTTTGGTAGATGAAAGGAAAAATGATAATAAAGTCTCTTTGCGCAGGTCTGTAAGTAAATAAATTATGATCCTTAAAGCAGGATTTCAACAAACAAATAATAAGCGTCCCTTTAAGTAGGTTTGTATCCGGCAATTGATTAATGATCCTTAAAACAGGTTTGTAACAAATAAAGATAATGTCCCTTTAAGCAGGTTATCAGCAAACAAATGATAAATGTTCCTTTCTAACAGGTTTGCAACAAACAAAGATAATGTCCCTTTAAGCAGGTTATCAGCAAACAAATGATAAATGTTCCTTTTTAGCAGGTTTGCAACAAACAAAGATAATGTCCCTTTAAGCAGGTTATCAGCAAACAAATGATAAATGCTCCTTTTTAGCAGGTATGCAACAAACAAAGATAATGTCCCTTTAAGCAGGTTATCAGCAAACAGATAATAAATGCTCCTTTTTAGCAGGTTTGCAAAGATTGAGACAAGCAAGGTCAGACAGACAGGAGTTAATAAATCCAGAGTTTGGGGATTCTTAGAATTAGCAAGGTCAGACAGGCAATGGTAGTTTTCCAGAAGGCAGGTTGAGGAATTTAGAATAAACAGTGTCTGACAGGCAAAAACAGAGTACTCACTGATCCACAGTCAGGTTTTACAAACGGGCCCCAAGTAAGATCTCCCTCCGTGATTTAAAGGCTGAGAGAGAGGCCTGTGACATCAGGGGGAGTGTCAGAAAATGCATCACGTTGCTAGGCAACGTGACGTAATGACAACAGAAGAGATCCGGGAGACGCGGCGAGACGGCGATGAACGGAGGGAATCGTGACAGCACCCCCCCTCAAAGACCCCTCTGGGGGACAGGACCAGGCTTAGTAGGGTGAAACTTGTGAAAGGCCTTAACCAAGGCAGGGGCGTTCACCTGCCGGGCAGGTTCCCAGGATCGCTCCGTAACTGGATAACCTTTCCAATGAATGAGATAATACAATTGTTTGCCACGAAGTTTGGAATCTAGAATGTGACTGACCTCAAATTCAGGTCGTCCATGAATCAAAAGAGGTGGAGGCTTGAACATAGGTTTAGAATACCTATTAGATAACATAGGTTTTAGAAGAGACACATGGAATACAGGATGGGCTTTGAGAGTCTTAGGCAGAGCAATTCGGTAAGCAGTAGAACATACTTGACCCAGTATCCGGAAAGGACCCACATATCGTGGTCCCAATTTGGGGGAAGGCTGCTTGAGGCGAAGATGACGCTAAGAAACACAAACCTTATCGCCAGGCCGATATTTGGGAGCTCTCTTCCGTCGAAGATCAGAAAAGAACTTATAACGTTTAGAAGCCTTGGAAAGAAGAAGACGTATCCTCCTCCAATGACGAGTTAACCTCCGGGCAGATAGATCAGAAGCAGGATTTTCTGTGGAAGAAGTATGTAGAGGAAATGTTCTGGGTTGAAATCCATAGGCCGCATGAAAAGGAGAGGTCTGAACAGAGGAGTTGTATCGGGCGTTATGAGCCAATTCTGCTAGTGGGAGATAACCGGTCCAATTAGAATGATGATGATCCACATAGTGTCTAAGATAAGTTTCAAGGCACTGGTTTACCCTTTCGGTCTGGCCATTAGATTCTGGATGATGTCAAGTAGACAAAGAGATCGTTGTTCCAAAGTGTTTGCAGAGTGATCTCCAAAACCGGGAAACAAATTGTACCCCTCTATCTGAAACGATATCCAGAGGGAAGCCATGTAATCTCACAATGTGTAAAATAAATAGTTCAGAAAGTCTTTTGGCAGATGGTAAACCAGGTAAAGGAATGAAGTGTGCTGTCTTAGTGAACCTGTCAACAACCACCCAAATAGTGTTGTTTCCAGCTGAAAGAGGAAGGTCTGTAATAAAATCCATGGATAAATGGGTCCAAGGCTGATGAGGAATAGGTAACGGTTGGAGCAGACCAGAAGGAAGTTGACGAGGAGTCTTATTGGTGGCACACTGTGTACATGCTGAGACATAATCTTTAACATCTTGAGAAAGAGTAGACCACCAGACATGTTGCTTGAGATTCCGAGCGGTGTTACTGATGCCAGGATGTCCAGAGAGAGGACTGTCATGAGCCAATATAGAATCTTGGAACAAAGACGTTCAGGAACAAAGAGTAGGCCATCAGGGGGTTTGCAAGACAAAGGAAGATCCTTCTGAGCAGATTGTAAGTCTTGTAACCAAGAAGTTGATAACTGGGCTAAGACTTTATGAGGTTGAAGAATGGTACCAGACTCAGGAGTTGAGGTATCTTGAAATTGTCTGGAAAGGGCGTCGGCTTTGATGTTCTTAGAACCGGGTATATGAGACAGATTGTAATGAAAACGTGAGAAGAATAAAGACCAACGTGCTTGTCTGGAATTCAGTCGTTTGGCCGTTTGAAGATATAGAAGGTTCTTATGATCAGTGAGTATAGTAAATGGTAAAAAAGTACCCTCCAACCAATGCCTCCATTCATCCAGGGCCATTTTAATGGCAAGCAACTCCTTATTGCCTACGTCATAATTTAATTCAGAAGGAGTGAATTTCTTGGAGAAGAATCCAACAGGATGAATCTTTCCTGTGTCAGGTATTCGTTGGGAAAGAACAGCCCCAGCAGCAACAGAAGAAGCATCCACTTCTAGGATGAATTGAAAATCTGGATTTGGGTGACGGAGGATAGGTGCAGAAGAGAAAGCTTCTTTGATGAATTTCCTATAATAACTGGCGATGCCCAGAAAACGTTGAAGAGCTTTAAGAGAGTCAGGTCTAGGCCAATCCAAAATGGCAGAAAGTTTAGTTGGATCCATTTCAAATCCTGATTCAGAGATTATATATCCCAAGAAGGGTATGGACCTTTGATGAAAAGAACATTTTTCCAGTTTAGCAAATAGATGGTTGGTTCTTAAACGTTGAAGTACCTTTCTGACGTGATGTATATGATCTTGGTAGTTTTGAGAAAAAATCAAGATATCGTCAAGGTAAATGATGACAAAAATGTTCAAAAAATCCCGAAAAATCTCATTCACAAAGTGTTGAAAAACAGCAGGAGCATTACACAGCCCAAAAGGCATGACCAGATACTCATAGTGCCCAAATCAAGTGTTAAAGGCTGTCTTCCATTCATCACCCTTGCGCATACGGATAAGGTTGTATGCACCACAAAGATCTAGTTTTGTAAATATGGTGGAACCTTGAAGATATGTGAATAATTCAGAAATAAGGGGTAAAGGATAACTGTTCTTGATGGTAATTTGATTTAGCCCTCTGTAATCGATACAAGGTCGCAGGCCGCCATCCTTCTTTCCCACAAAAAAGAATCCAGCCCCTACAGGAGAAGAGGAGGGTCGAATAAATCCTCTGGCCAAATTATCTTTGATATATTCTTCTAGAGCTACATTTTCAGGCCTTGAAAGTGAGTAAGTCTTGCCTCGAGGATAAGGAGCCCCAGGGAGGAGATCAATGGGGCAATCAAATGGACGGTGAGGAGGAAGGCGTTCTGCTTCTTTCTTAGAAAAAACATTGACAAAATCTTGATAAGGCATAGGTAAAGGACCAGAAGCGTCGGTAGTAAGCGCAATAGTGAGTGGTATCTTAGTAAGTTCTTGAAGACAATTAGTATGGCATGATGATCCCCAAGAGGTGAGTTCACCATGGGTCCAAGAAAAGGTAGGATTATGCAATTGAAGCCAAGGAAGACCCAAGATTATGGGAAATTGAGGAGTAGAAATAACATCAAAACATATCTTCTCACAATGAAGTACTCCGACGGAAAAAAGTATGGGTTTAGTAGCAAACTGGATGAATCCGGAACCCAAAGGATTTCCACTAACAGTAGAGACAGAAACTGAAAACGTTTTTCTTATTAAGGGAATTGTGTGAGTAGTCACAAAAGTGGAGTCAATGAACACTTCTCCTGCACCAGAATCAATAAGAGCTTGGGTATGTATCTTGCTACAACCAATTTGAAGAGTTACTGGAACAAAGAGTTTATTATAGAGGGAATGAATTCTTTTTTGGCTTAACTTAGTTCCCTGGACAGAAGTTAAGCCCTGGCTTTTACTGGCCTGGTAGGACAATCCCTTAATAAATGCACTTTAAGGCCACAGTACAAACACAGGACAAGAGACGTCTTCTCAGACGCTCAGTTTCTGTTAATTTTATGGTTCCTACTTCCATAGGTTCAGCCTGATCAGTAGAGGGAGAGGCAGGCGTTACTGGGTTAAAAAAACGAGGAGCCAGACGAAAAGGGGTTCGAGTTGAGGACCTCTGATTTCTTTCTCTTGTTGACGTTCACGATATCTGGAATCGAGACTGATACAAAGATTTATCAAGGCTTCAAGGGATTATGGAAGTTCCCGATACACCAATTCATCTTTGAGACGTTCTGAAAGTCCTTTGCGAAAAGCTGCTCTAAGAGCTCCCTGATTCCAAGTAGTTTCAGATGCAAGAGTGCGGAACTCAATGGCATATTGAGACACAGGTTGACCACCCTGTCGTAGGTCTAAAAGAGAAGCTTCAGCAGCGGAAGACCTTCCAGGTTTGTCAAACACTTTAGAGAATACAGAAAGAAAAGCATCCACATCCTGAAGTATAGGATCATTCTTTTCTAACAAAGGTGATACCCAGGCCAAAGCTCTTCCTTTCATTAAGGAAATGAGGAATGTAATCTTAGAAGAGGGAGTAGCAAAAAGGTTAAGACTGTTACGAAAGTGAAGTCGTCATTGATTCAGAAAACCCCTACAGTCTTCAGGATTCCCGTCATATTTGTCTGGAAGAGGTATCCTGGGACTTAATTGTCCTTGTAATTGATTGTTGGGAATCGGAGGAGGAGATGCCTCAATAGGATTAGGAATGGGACGAATAGGAGCAACCAAGCTCTGTAATAGTGTAGTTATTTGATCTAGCTTAGAGTCCAAGGATTGCAAGTGGGTAGCATGAGATCCCGGTAATTGTCCCTGGTGAGCCACGGCCATGGATAATTCAGTGGGGTCCATTTTTGGCCCGTTTGTATTGTCAGCCGTATAGAATCAGCCCAGGATTTAACCCAACTGCTAGCGTGAAAAGTAAAACACACGCTAGCACACTGAGGAATATCCAGGACGTGACCCACTCAGGAAACAAAATAAGCAGGATACAAGGTCTTCCCAAAAGAAATAGTAACTCTTTATATCTTGAGAACTGGATTGACACACAGGTGATAACAGTAGAATTCTTTTAGTAAGTTTACCTTTTAGTAGATGAAAGAAAAAATGATAATAAAGTCTCTTTGCGCAGGTCTGTAAGTAAATAAATTATGATCCTTAAAGCAGGATTGCAACAAACAAATAATAAGCGTCCCTTTAAGTAGGTTTGTATCCGGCAATTGATTAATGATCCTTAAAACAGGTTTGTAACAAATAAAGATAATGTCCCTTTAAGCAGGTTATCAGCAAACAAATGATAAATGTTCCTTTCTAGCAGGTTTGCAACAAACAAAGATAATGTCCCTTTAAGCAGGTTATCAGCAAACAAATGATAACTGTTCCTTTTTAGCAGGTTTGCAACAAACAAAGATAATGTCCCTTTAAGCAGGTTATCAGCAAACAAATGATAAATGCTCCTTCTTAGCAGGTTTGCAACAAACAAAGATAATGTCCCTTTAAGCAGGTTATCAGCAAACAAATGATAAATGTTCCTTTCTAGCAGGTTTGCAACAAACAAAGATAATGTCCCTTTAAGCAGGCTATCAGCAAACAAATGATAACTGTTCCTTTTTAGCAGGTTTGCAACAAACAAAGATAATGTCCCTTTAAGCAGGTTATCAGCAAACAAATGATAAATGCTCCTTTTTAGCAGGTATGCAACAAACAAAGATAATGTCCCTTTAAGCAGGTTATCAGCAAACAAATGATAAATGCTCCTTCTTAGCAGGTTTGCAACAAACAAAGATAATGTCCCTTTAAGCAGGTTATCAGCAAACAAATGATAAATGCTCCTTTTTAGCAGGTATGCAACAAACAAAGATAATGTCCCTTTAAGCAGGTTATCAGCAAACAGATAATAAATGCTCCTTTTTAGCAGGTTTGCAAAGATTGAAGCAAGCAAGGTCAGACAGACAGGAGTTAATAAATCCAGAGTTTGGGGATTCTTAGAATTAGCAAGGTCAGACAGGCAATGGTAGTTTTCCAGAAGGCAGGTTGAGGAATTTAGAATAAACAGTGTCAGACAGGCAAAAACAGAGTACTCACTGATCCGCAGTCAGGTTTTACAAACAGGCCCCGAGTAAGATCTCCCGCCGTGATTTAAAGGCTGAGAGAGAGGTCCGTGACATCAGGGGGAGTGTCAGAAAATGCATCACGTTGCTAGGCAACGTGACGTAATGACAACAGAAGAGATCCGGGAGCTGCGGCGAGACGGCGATGAACGGAGGGAATCGTGACAACGGCGTTGTAACAAAACCCATAACTACTGACTTTCAAATGCATTAGGACTCTTGACCGGGTAGGGTATACCGCTCACTTTTTGGCCTCCCAAGCAAACTCGTAATACCGGCGCTGTGGAAGTCCCATGGAGGCTCGTGCTGGGCAGCACAAACAGTTCGGTCAGAGTAAGAGCTGAAAGGCAGAGAAAGCAGCAGATTTTAGTGTTTGAAAGAATCCATCAAACCC